>NW_006763138.1:432818-434203 GCF_000264905.1 Stereum hirsutum FP-91666 SS1 | reverse complement strand
ATACTATAGAACAGATATTGTTGGAGAGCATTGAGAGCTACCATATCAATGTTAGCAACTTATGGATCTCTTGTTCCTATGTATAGTGGCAATATCTCCTATAGCTCTCAGTGCTCTCAGAGCTCTCAGAGCTTCTATAGTCATTTTCCACCCAACTAATATTGTTTTGGATTAGGGTTTCTTCTATAGAATCATCACACTAATCAGGAGACAAAGAAAGATTATATATTCACTACAGTAGGGTACAGATACATGACAACACTGTGCTACAGTAAATTACATGAAAAAAATCCCTGCCAATTACTAACCTACATAAGTCCTGTTGGAAGAACATGGAATCAGATGCTATTCCTGAGTAGATAGTATGAAGAATAAACTTACCAATGATCTAAGAAGAGGCCAGAGATCTCTACACACATAGAAAAATAAAGAAGTGAGACATAGGTGCTGAAGGCAGAAGAAAATAAAGGCTCATACCTGCTCACTAGGATTTGATACAGACTCTAGAAGAAGCATACAAAGAATGTTAGTAAGATAGACTGTGCATAAGTAGAATAGGACAAATACATACAGTCTCATATCCATTCCATTAGGCCTATATTCTAAAAGCAACCAGACAACTGAAGGATAGCTAGAAACAGTATATATTGAGAGCCAGATTAGACATACCTATGGATATAAGAAGAAAAAGAACGAGTAAGCAAGTAGAAGGCATTGAAAGAGTAACCACTCAAGAGCAGTGGTGATGAAAGAGGAAGAAGAGCAAGAGGACTTGGATGAAAGCGACGCGCGTCGCTTTTGAACAGGCAACAAACATGTGTAAACAACCTCAAGTGGCACCAGTTGGGCCACTCTAGCTTAACTCATTCTTGAACAATTCATCTTCAAATTATTATACACTAAATCATATTGAAAGAGTTCAGTTTGATGTGTTTTATGAAGATCATAAAGAGTTTGAGGTTCATAGCTTACCTGGATAGAGAGCCACAGTGAGGGCTTGAAGAGCGTGGATGCACAAGTCACAAGTCACGTGACATTTGTCAGCCCTTTTTGCTGGCGCGCCAGCAAAAAGGGCCACATTTTGGCCTGTGCCACACAACTTCATAAACATCACCACATTTGTTCACTAAGTCAAGATATTAGTCTTTTACCAGTAATAGAGGAGCCATATAGCTTTATTTCAGAGACCAAATATACCTGTAATAAGTATATTTGGCAAAGTGGCACCAGAAATCCGAGAAATTTCATATTTTATATATCTCTTCAACTAATTTTACTCAATAAAACTACTGATAGACTGTATACTATGAGAGAATCCTTAGATCAAGATATATACAGCAGAAATAACTGCAGAAACTATGTGCCAAGTTAATATATTGAGTGAA
>NW_006763138.1:428869-432498 GCF_000264905.1 Stereum hirsutum FP-91666 SS1 | reverse complement strand
TTGAGTGTGGCACCTCTGCCTCTCTAACAAGGGCTGTCCCTCACTCTATTCTCCCTCTATTCACTCCAAATCTTTTGCTAACCTCCTTCATATACCTGTAACTCAATTTCCACATAATATTAGAGCAGCTCATCCACCCATTCCTGCCCAGATTTCACCATTCCTCTACTGTTCTCTCTCAGGATATTTCGCTTTTTTGTCTCTTTCTGGAGATGTGTGAAGGCATGGGATAGAATAGAGTATGCTTCTTAAGGTGAGTAGTGAATGGCTCTGGCCTTAGATTATCTCTGACTGCTTTGTGGCTCTCTCAGTAGACTCTCCTTCCCTGATCCCTGGCCCCCTCTTGCTCCCTTTCCCTCTCTCCAACTGGATCATCTTTCTCTTGTTCCCTGCATACATGACTCTTCCCACATCTAAAGCTGAGTATTCTCCACTCAGATATGTAGTATTCACCACAGTTCCTACAGAATCCTGTTCTCTTCTTATCCTCTACCCTACCCTGCCTGCATTATATTCTCTCTGCTTCAGATTTCGACTTTTTCTCCTCTTTTTCTTTACAAATCAATCCCAGAGAGTGTATAGGTAGAGAGGATATATCATTCAAACCATCAAAATGTCACATTGCCTCTTCAATTTGTGTTCTATATCCTTGTGCCACATCAGTGCCACTCAGACTCTGCCTTCCTATTATTGTTGAATTTATCCTTGTTGGTAGCTTATATATCATCATGTCTTTCCATACTGTCAATCTCAATACCTAATTTTGTCAGGAAGTGATGCTTGGACATGTGAGCAGAAGTGTGGCCCAAATTGCTGGCTGGCCAGCAAAAATTGTGACATTGTGACACTTGTGACTGGTAGCACTCTCATGTAAGAGATCTCTATTGAGGTGAAACAGGGTAATATAGATTTATGGACATGGTAGTAGCTGTATAAATAGTCCTACAAGTTAATGATATAGAGTGTTTACTCATACTGATATGAGTGCTCTCAGAGCTCTCAGAGCGTGGGTTCTGCTATCAAATCAGGGGTGGGAAAACACACCGGCTATATAGCAGATACCGGATTTCCTGATGATACTTACTTTGGACATGTATACATACTTCGGACACGTACGATAGTGGGCTGGACACGTAGGGAAGGACTGCTGACACGATATCTCGTTCGAATATGGACTACCGCGATGTGGCTTGGCTCTGGCTCGGCAGAGCAGACGGACTCTTAGGCTGATGTGGCGGACCTAGATGACGTGGCGATTCACACGGACTTGTACTAGTATAAATATTGAACCTTTGTAGTTGAGATTCTCTAACCTGTTCACTTGTATCATGTCTACAGTGTTTCAGTTGAATTCACCAGAATCCTCGATATCGTCTTGCGTGACCTCCAGACGATACCCCTCAAATCTCGACTACTGAAGAGCTTTACCACCAGAACCTCGAATCCACATCAGCTCTAGCAGGACGCCTGCCTCAGAAGAGGATGCCTCATCCCTGCCTCAGAAGAGGACGCCTCATTTGAATGAACTCGATCCTAGACCAGACACCGCGTCTAGACGAATCGAGCCAGAACCCCGGATCCAGAACCTCCGAAGTTCCTCGCTGATTGTCCAAGCCGACGATGCCAAATGACTCGATCGTTCCCCGCTTCACGAAACCAACGCCACCCTTAAGCTTAGCTTAAGCCCGGCCATAACAGAAAGTGGGTTTAAAGTAATTCACTTCCAGTCTAGGCAGATTTGGGTTTTCCTACTTTTCCAGAATCGACTAGTGTTTGTTGGGGGTGGCGTGAGTTTAAGTAGCATGATCAATGTCAACGGAATGTATAAAACGATAATGGGGGGAACGGAAGAAGGACATTATAGTGTAGTAAATAAGGATAAGGCTTGATTCGGGGCTAAGTTCAGAAGGTTGCAGTGTTGAAGTAGGAGTGCTAGTGTTTAACTATATGGAGTGATAACCAGTGTTTATGTCGATGATGCTTCAGAGTTGGTATGGGCAGTTGGGCATTAACCAGGAAGGAAGAACGGTATTCTCACTTTCAGTCGTAGATTTAGCGTTAACCGTATATTCAGTTCAGTTCAGTAGTGTTGCGGTAGACAGTCTTCTCGTGGATCACACAGAGGATAGTACCTCTCAGTTTTGGTGGGGAAATCTCAGGGCAAGGAGTTCTTGCTCACTGCTCTCCGCATTCATATATTTATACCATTCTCCTACAGGGACCAGCTACTTGACTACATGCTATATCTAGTACTCTATGAGTTAGTGGGAAACAATCTGTCAGCAGAATGTGAGTCACCGACAACACAAAACAATTAAAAAAGAGGTAAACTGACAACCGAAACGGAAAGAGATAAGCCAGGGAGATGAAAGAGGTCCGTTATGTGAGCCTGTGCCAACCAATACAAGTCCGTCTACAACCACCACCAATTCCTCAACCTCAACAACTCACTCTTAAACATACTATGCCCCAGCAATCTATCTGCTCCAACTCCGGGACGGAAGCTTCCCCTTCTCAAACGTGAGTTGCACCTCCTTGTGGTCCTCACAAGGGATGTTTGACTGCGCAATATATAACTCCAAGCTAATCTCCTGTGGATGCCCCCACGCAGGATCCTCGCCAGGTGCAACATAGATATTTCGAGTGGGAAGGATGAGTAGACCTTGACGGGTGATGCGCTGGCACCGATCGGGGTGATCATAGAGGTATACAATGAAAATAGTGTACTTCTGGTCCCAGTAGAGATGGTGGCCGATGGCGAGGCCGAGGAGGGTGTCACTCTGCTTAACCACCCAACAATCCTTAGTGTCAAGGACAGCTGGTTGCTGGCCCAGCGGCTCTTCATGGGTGATGGACGTGCAATGATACACAAATGATGGAAGAAACTGATAGTTGAGGTCAAAACCAGCGATCTCGGGGGGAGGTGATGGTAAGGGAGTTAGGTGTGATTAAATTAGCGAAGGACTCATGGATGGGGGGATAGTGCGGAACAGGTGTGGTGGGGGTGATTGCTAAGGTAGCCTGGTCCTAGACCTAAGGCGTACACCTATAGCCAAACCCTAACCTAAACCAAACCTAGCCTAACCCTGTAGCTGAGGGCGTCGGCGTGCAAATGTGTGAGTACTAGGAGCGCTTGTCCTAGGGGCACTAGCCCAGAGAGAATAGGGGTGAACTGAAGACCGTGGGCTTGGGGCTGGATACACCAGGACACAAGGTCACACTGAGTATGGCGAGAAGCAAGGAGATCGAGTTAAGGGAAACTATGGACGTATGTACATGGGGTTCTTATACTACTCTATCCACATCAACTCCGTTGACCCACATTGTGCCGAGACTTGTACAGTAAGCCAATCACATGCTATCTACGATGAGTAATGTAAACTACTAAGTAATCTAGAATGTTCCATGCCGAGTCCAGACCCTCTAACCCTTACCCAGGTCACATGACCATAATGCGGTGGAAAATCGAATATATGAAGGACATCGATGGCCGGCAATTGCCGAGATTTTTCCACGCCTTCGTACATGACTTTGCCACACACCCTAACTCCCTCGAGGTAGCACCTGGTGCCACACTGCCTGCAAGGCGCGTACACTCCTTAGAAACGCCGAGAAATAAAGAGTTAGGT
>NW_006763138.1:422992-428849 GCF_000264905.1 Stereum hirsutum FP-91666 SS1 | reverse complement strand
GGGGCACTAGCCCAGAGAGAATAGGGGTGAACTGAAGACCGTGGGCTTGGGGCTGGATACACCAGGACACAAGGTCACACTGAGTATGGCGAGAAGCAAGGAGATCGAGTTAAGGGAAACTATGGACGTATGTACATGGGGTTCTTATACTACTCTATCCACATCAACTCCGTTGACCCACATTGTGCCGAGACTTGTACAGTAAGCCAATCACATGCTATCTACGATGAGTAATGTAAACTACTAAGTAATCTAGAATGTTCCATGCCGAGTCCAGACCCTCTAACCCTTACCCAGGTCACATGACCATAATGCGGTGGAAAATCGAATATATGAAGGACATCGATGGCCGGCAATTGCCGAGATTTTTCCACGCCTTCGTACATGACTTTGCCACACACCCTAACTCCCTCGAGGTAGCACCTGGTGCCACACTGCCTGCAAGGCGCGTACACTCCTTAGAAACGCCGAGAAATAAAGAGTTAGGTTTAGCCCGAAGGCCGTTTCAGTACCCCCCTCTAAGACTCGACGTCCTCGTTGAGTGCCTTATCTCTCCCTGACAGCTTTCCCTCCTGCCAATCTGGTATATCCCAGGCTTTACCTGTCTTAGGATTAAGTCCATCTGTTAGACTCTCCTCCGTAGACTTCCAGGTGTACGTAGCAAAGACAAATTTCCCTAGTGGTCGTGGCGCTGAATGATGCTTTTTATGGAACAACTTGACTTTGTCTTCCGCATTCTTCAGGTTTCTAGCCGGTTCCCAACTATTATCGCCTTCACCATAGCCCTTCCATTTCATCAGATACCTCAATCCTTTCCCTACCAACTTCGAATCCAACACTTCATCTACCTCATACTCCTCTTCTCCTTCTACTTCCACTGGCTCTGGCGGTGGTGGTAGTATCCCATTAACCTCATTACCCTTCCAGGGTGAAAGTCGATCGATGTGGAACACTAGGTGTACACGGAGATCTTTAGGAAGTTCTAACTCGTAGTTAACTGGGCTTATTTGCTTTGTAACCTTGTAAGGTCCCAGTTTCCTAGCTGTGAGTTTGCGAACACCTTTAATCTGGATTGGTTTTGCATCTAACCAAACCATATCTCCAACCTCGAATACCCTTTTCTCAACGTCTCCTTCCTTTGCCTGGTCTTTCTTTGACATCCTCATGGCTGCTTCTGCGTCCTTGCGAGCTGCTTCTAACTTTTGCAAGCGAGCTTCGACTGAAGGGAACTGCGAAGGCGAACCAGTGGGCTGTACCGAAGTAGGTTTGAAGCCGTATAACAACTCGAACGGTGCGAATCCAGAGGAACTATTTTTCCGAGAGTTTATAGCAAACGTGAGGGTTGGAAGCCAGTCTACCCAGTCTTCGCCTCGGCGATTACAGTAAAGACGGATTTGTTTGGATATTTCTCTATTCATCCTTTCCGTCTTTCCATTAGCACGAGGGTGGTAGGCAGTTGTAAGACCTCCTTCTATCCCGAGTCGTTTCAACAATGCTCTCATAGCTCTAGAGGCGAACTGTGGTCCTCTATCGGAGACAAACTTCTTCGGCAGACCAAAGTCTGGGAAGATATGTTTGAAGTGTAAATCTCCGACTCCTTCTGCTGTTACTTCTGTTCTGGTAGGAACTGGTCTGACTTGTCCAGTGTAGTGGTCGACATATGTCGGGACTGCATTATATCCTTGACACTCTGGTAATGGACCAATAAGGTCTATGCCGACTACCTCCCAGGGTCGAGTTGGTACTTCTAGTGGGACAACCGACCTCGTCGGCCGTATTGACTCCTTCATCCTTGCGCACCTATCGCAACCTTCCACATACTTGGCCACCATTGCTGACATTCCAGGCCACCAGAACTGCTCTGAAGCGAGTTCATATGTGGCATTTCGACCTGGATGTCCTGCAGCTGGATGGTCATGAACCAATTTCAGAACCTCTGTTCGCAAGTCTCCGTCTTTCGGGATATAGAGCCTGTCCTGATAATATGTAAGGCCATCTATTTCCTCCCAGTCCGGGACTCCTCTTGCTAACGACTGTGGCGAAGAGCGAATCATGCTTTTAAGTGTAGATAGGACTTCTGCCTCCCTAATGCTAGCTTCGCGTATCCTTCGTTCTAAGTCTGTTTCGCTTAGAGCTACTGTCGCACTATGTATGAAGTGTTCTAGTTTGAGCATGGTTATCCCTTGATTGTCTTCGGAGTCCTTGACTTCGAACTGCCGAGAGAGCGGATCAGAGAGGTGCATTGTCTTGCCCAGTTTGTGAACGATACAATAATCGAACCGACTCAAGTACAAATGCCAACGTGCTTGCCTCCTGTTTAGATTCTGAGGGGATTTCCAATGCTCTAGGTTCAAGTGGTCGGTGTGGATCATAAACGGTTCCGGTAGTCCTTCTAAGAAGTGACGCCAATCTTTGAGAGCTCGCACTATGCCTAGCATTTCGCGATCATATATCTCGTAGTTGCGCTCAGCTTCTGTCATAGACTCTGACCGATATGCCACTGGGTGCCACAACCCATCCTCCTTCTTCTGCAACAACGCTCCTCCAGTCGCTGATCCAGATGCATCTGTTTCCACACGAGTCTCCGAGTCTGGTGACCACATTGCCAAGACTGGCTCGCTGGTAAACACTGCCTTAAGCTTGTCGAAGGTGTTCTGCTCCTCTATGTCCCATCGCCAAGGAGTATCTTTCTTAGTAAGATCATGCAAAGGACGTGCAATTTTAGAGAAGTCCTTGATGAATCTCCTATAGAAATTGGCAAAGCCTACGAAACTTCTAACATCTTTCAAGTTTCGTGGTGTAGGCCATTCTGATACTGCCTTAACTTTGGCGGGGTCCATAGAGACCTGTCCCTTCTGTATGACAAGACCTAAGTATTCAACTGAATCTTTCTCGAATTCGCACTTCTCCGGACGTAGGTAAAGGTCATGTTTTTCTAGACGACTGAGTACTTCTCGTACGATTTCCCTGTGCTCTTCTAGAGTTTCTGTGAACACAAGTATATCGTCGAGGTAAACAGCGACCTTTCCTTGTGCTACTAAGTCCGCAAAGATAGTGTTCATAAGTGCTTGGAATGTGGCAGGGGCATTCGTGAGTCCGAAGAACATTACATTAGGTTCGAATAGTCCACGGCTTGTGGTGAATGCCGCTTTCCATTCATCCCCTTCTGCAATACGAATATTGTAGTAGCCCCACCGTACATCCATCTTCGAGAAAACCTTGGCTCCACGCAAACGGTTTATGATGTCTTGTGCAAGAGGGAGCGGATAGCGATTCTTTACAGTATACTCATTGAGCTTTCTGTAGTCCTGAATTAATCACAATTTTCCGTCCTTTTTCTTGATGAAGAATACAGGTGATGACATAGGGGATTTCGATGGTTGAATATATCCCTTGTCCATCTGTTCCTTCAGGAATTTGTCTAGTTCCTGTTCTTCATTGTACGACATAGGGTACACCTTTGACCGTAGCGTATCTGGAGCGTCTGGTTTCAGATCGATCTTGTGATCCCAAGGCTGGTGCTCTGGCAATCGCTGACTTTCTTCCTCAGAGAAGACCTTTTTGAAACCTCTATAGGGTTCTGGTACTATCTCTTCAAACGTCTTAGGTGCTTCGCTCTTTGCTTTAGCTGCCTCCTCAGCAATACGTTGGCTGTGAGTATAGCTAGCGCAGCACCAGACTTCGTCGGATATTGTGTCAGTGATTCCATCTTTCACCCAGCGCTTGCGGATTGTTCTAGATGCATTGATCTTGTACACCGTCTCCTCCTCCTCATCCTCTCCTCCGTCATCATCCACTCCTATCTCATAATCCGTCACCTCTTCCTTCACTCCTACCCGACCTGTCTCCCAGTCGATCTCAGGGTTTACTCTTCGAAGCCATGGAAGCCCAAGGATCATATCTTCTGCAGATAGGTTCGTAATCAAGAACTCTACCCACTCCTTGTAGTCACCAGCGGTTAGCTGTACCCGTACATAGTGGGTCATTGCTCCGGCCTGGTTAGGCGTTCCATCGATGTTGCGTACATAAATTGGGCATGGTAGTTCATGCAGCAACATCCTATTGCGCTCCGCGTATCTCTTGTTCATGAAGAGACACGTTGCCCCCGAATCGACCATAGCTGTGGCTCGTATCGATTTATTCAGACCCCCAAGAATAACAGGAATATATAAATGACCAGAATGAAAAGAACCAACAACGTAAGAAGAAGAAATGTATTCTGCCAAATAACCTCCATCCGGAACTTGTTGTTTTGGTGTTGGATTCGGGCTACTTGGTTTTTTAATGTTTTCGTTATTTTTATAGAAAGATTTTTGTCTAGTATTTTTATCAAAAGTGGAAGATGATATGAAAGTGGGAGTTGAATCCCGAATAGTGTACATAAAAGGAGGGGTTGCGCCCTCATTGTTCAAAGCACAATCCGAGTCAAGAATATCAAAAGAATTGGAACTAACTAAAGCAGGGGCATTACCCGATCTGCCTGTGAGACATTGTCCTTGAGAATTGAAAGAAATAGAAACAGAATCAAAAATGGAAAAGGGGGTCTTCAGTCCGTCTTTACGCCCTGACCTGTTTACAGCTATGTACAGGTCGTCCTCTAAAAAGCCGCCTTGATCTTCTCATGCTCCTCCATCAGAGCCGCCATCTTCTCCTCCAACGCTTTCCACCAGGGCCTGTAGCCTCATTATAATGTTGCATGGTTAACCCATCCAGCTCCATTGTAATGTTTCACGGGTCTTCCCTGCACTGCCACATACTGCCAGAAAGCCTGTACTGTACCGGCCAAATTGGGACATCAACAAATATCTGCATTGCTTGTTTTGTTTTTCATGATAAATGCCGGGTTCAGAATGTCCCAAAAAGGATAAAAATGGGTAGGCTGCTTTGTGCTCGAAGGTGTGGCACCAGAATGTTCATTTTAGATGTGGCCCAACCTGTAGTGCTTTGGCCCGGCTGGTTAGCTGGCTTTTGGGTGACCGCGTGGGCTCTAGGGGCGGGTTGGGGACCCGGTAGGGGTTGCTAGGGCGGGGATGGGGTGCTGGGGTACTGGATAGGGGGTAGGAAAATGGGTAGGGGGTGGGGGTAGATGGGTAGCAGGCTGGTAGGGCGCTGTATACATGAATTGGGTGGGTGTTGGCTGGATTTTGGGTACTGGGGACAATACTGGGTGTACTGGGGTAGTATTAGGTGCGATAAAAATCGGGGAAAATAGGGAAATAATAGTAGGGATGCTAGGGTAGGCCTAGCAGGTGCTGGTTTCTGGTTTGTTAGGGGGTTAGGGGGTGTTTTGGGAGTGTTTTGGTAACTTTGCGAGTTTTGTGATTTAGAATGAATGAATTGCATTGCTGGGTGTCGTTTCAATGGAATCAGCGTATAAAATGTAAATCGGCGAGGTGATTTCGCCAACATGAAGGAGCCCGATTTTGGGGGTTCTGACTATTTGACAAACATTTATAAATGTATAGGACGCTCAAAATCAATTTTTGAAGGAATCAGTCCATTCGTTCCAAAGTTATAGCGTAAACGGTTAGAAAGATATTGCCCCAGCGAGGTTACAGGGGGTCGGGAGGCCAGAACTTCAGATACAACGGTTCGATTTACCTGGTTTTTGCTGTCACGGGTGGGCGGACATCAAAACTTAACTATGGGCACCACTCGGGGCCCAAAAACAGCGACCATCTCATTGGTAGTGGTGCGGCGTCTAGGGGGGGGAGGAGGAGAATATCTACCCTGGGGGTATTACCATGGTTAGAATGTTTGGTAATGTTGAAGCAATGATTGGACAATATAGTTTGATGTTTGGGAAGTCGATCTACGGTGCAACATCAGTCAAAATGCTTCTGCATCAATTGTGGGG
>NW_006763138.1:409315-422169 GCF_000264905.1 Stereum hirsutum FP-91666 SS1 | reverse complement strand
GATGCAGAAGCATTTTGACTGATGTTGCACCGTAGATCGACTTCCCAAACATCAAACTATATTGTCCAATCATTGCTTCAACATTACCAAACATTCTAACCATGGTAATACCCCCAGGGTAGATATTCTCCTCCTCCCCCCCTAGACGCCGCACCACTACCAATGAGATGGTCGCTGTTTTTGGGCCCCGAGTGGTGCCCATAGTTAAGTTTTGATGTCCGCCCACCCGTGACAGCAAAAACCAGGTAAATCGAACCGTTGTATCTGAAGTTCTGGCCTCCCGACCCCCTGTAACCTCGCTGGGGCAATATCTTTCTAACCGTTTACGCTATAACTTTGGAACGAATGGACTGATTCCTTCAAAAATTGATTTTGAGCGTCCTATACATTTATAAATGTTTGTCAAATAGTCAGAACCCCCAAAATCGGGCTCCTTCATGTTGGCGAAATCACCTCGCCGATTTACATTTTATACGCTGATTCCATTGAAACGACACCCAGCAATGCAATTCATTCCTCCTAAATCACCAAACTCGCAAAGTTACCAAAACACCCCCAAAACACCCCCTGACCCCCTAACAAACCAGAAACCAGCACCTGCTAGGCCTACCCTAGCATCCCTACTATTATTTCCCTATTTTCCCCGATTTTTATCGCACCTAATACTACCCCAGTACACCCAGTATTGTCCCCAGTACCCAAAATCCAGCCAACACCCACCCAATTCATGTATACAGCGCCCTACCAGCCTGCTACCCATCTACCCCTACCCCCTACCCATTTTCCTACCCCCTATCCAGCACCCCACCCCATCCCGGTCCCTACCCTGCCCCCAGTATTTTTTATGCTTAAAACCCGAAAATGTACTGGTTATTTTCCCAATTTGGCCGGTGCAGAAAGTGACCGGGCAGAATGCCAGAGCCTGGTGTGGCTGTGCAGCAGTACCCGTCAAACATTACAATGGAGCTGCATGGGTTAACCATGAATCATTATAATGATTCTTACATGGACGGCTGCGCTTTCAACTTCTCCGCATTGTCCGTGTTACCAACCGTTATAGTACCCTGTGACTGTCCTGATCCTGACGCATCCGTATTGGCATTAACCTGCTGCGTAGCTGGGAAACCCATAAACTTGCGCATATAAGCCGTGCTCTTGTGACCGTTCTTCTTGCAGTGGTAGCAGATGTCGCGCTCATGGTTGCCATTCTTAGCGACATGCTCCGAAGATCCGCACTTGTGGCACTTGTTGATCATAGCCCGCTTGAAGTCGTCATACGTCTTGCCATTAGGACCAGCGTTTTTAGCCGGGGCCTGTACCTTGGTCACCCGAGTAGCGTCAATGTCCATTGCGTCTGGAGCCGGGATCGAGGAGACGGCGGAGTGCCTACTCTTGCCTGACTTCTCCTGATCACGTTCACGGATACGTTCACCAGCTGTCTGTGCCGCACGGTAGACGTCGTCCAAGCTCTCCTTGTTGTACGTCAGATTGATCATAACGTCCTTGACACGTTCAGAGAGACCATCACGGAATTCGCGGGCAAGGACAGCATCAGGCCAACCAGTACGAGGGGCATGTTCATCGAACCTAGCCTTGTACTGTTCCACTGAACCTCTGCCTTGGGATAAGCCTTCAAGAGCCTGTTGAGCCGTAGTCTTGACATCAACTGGTTCGAACCGTTTACGGAAAGCAGTCTCGAATTCAGCCCAATCCTTAAATGCCGGATTGCCTTGTCCAATCTGGTCCAGGTATGGCAGTGCCCATGACTGTGCCTTGTCCGTGAGGAAGTTCAAAACAGATCCGATCCATTTCTGATCATCCCTGGTCCAACCACCTGCCGAGTTAACCGCGTTCATAGCAACTCCTTGGTTCTGTGCCCAGTTTGCGAATGTAGCCAAAAAGAACCTGGATGCTGAGAGATCTCCGCTACCGTTGAACATTGCGGGTTTAGCCACAACGCTCTTTCCAGGACTTGAACCAGTTGTTCTACCCGTACCACTAGCACTAATGGTTGCTGCCATCTGGTTGACTGTGTTCGAGGTAGTGTTAACCTGTACCCTCAAGGCATCGATGTTTTGTCCCAATGTGCGTAAGCCCGTTGCGTTGTTATTCTGCACCGAAACCGTGGTGTTCAGAATGCCGATGATGTTATCAATACGTGTTTGTTGTCCTGTGACGGCGTCAGTGATTGCCGTTATCTTTGTTGCCAGTTGGTCTATTGCTTGTACTGTTGCTTCCAGCAGATTCTGCAGATCTTCTGCTGATACTGGCATTGTGTCTGGAGCTCTGATCTCAGACCCTGACTCCGAATCTTCTTCTCTTCCACTGAACAGTTTGTCTCCAAATTCGGCCTAGAGTTTCACTCTTACAGTCGGAGTAGATTTGTAATGCTTTTCTCTATCTATTTCACCAGCAGTTACAACCTTGTGAGCTGCGCTAGTCCTATAGATTCAATATTACAATTCAAAATCTAAACGCAGTCGTTCGAGCTATTCCTCTGTATTGGGAATAGGGGAGTCCAAGCTCAGCCTCCTCGGCCTATTGCAAGAACTGTACAGTATAGGACAACGTAGATGATGCTACGCTGAACAGTATAGTATGGATTAAAACACTAGAGGCCCGAAAGCGTAGTGAGTGGATATTGTGATGATGGTGTGTGTGTGGGGGAGAGTGTCAACACGAGTAACTCGCGATAACGGAGGGAATGGGGCAGTTATGTATCGTAGTGGATAAAAATACCCACAAGTTGAAAAGAAGAAAATAGAAATTAGCACCGAGACTCTGGTTGATTCCCTTCCCATTCATTACATTGACAATGACCGCTTCTGGATCATCACTGAAACGGCCTTCGGGCTAAACCTAACTCTTTATTTCTCGGCGTTTCTAAGGAGTGTACGTGCCTTGCAGGCAGTGTGGCACCAGGTGCTACCTCGAGGGAGTTAGGGTGTGTGGCAAAGTCATGTACGAAGGCGTGGAAAAATCTCGGCAATTGCCGGCCATCGATGTCCTTCATATATTCGATTTTCCACCGCATTATGGTCATGTGACCTGGGTAAGGGTTAGAGGGTCTGGACTCGGCATGGAACATTCTAGATTACTTAGTAGTTTACATTACTCATCGTAGATAGCATGTGATTGGCTTACTGTACAAGTCTCGGCACAATGTGGGTCAACGGAGTTGATGTGGATAGAGTAGTATAAGAACCCCATGTACATACGTCCATAGTTTCCCTTAACTCGATCTCCTTGCTTCTCGCCATACTCAGTGTGACTTTGTGTCCTGGTGTATCCAGCCCCAAGCCCACGGTCTTCAGTTCACCCCTATTCTCTCTGGGCTAGTGCCCCTAGGACAAGCGCTCCTAGTACTCACACATTTGCACGCCGACGCCCTCAGCTACAGGGTTAGGCTAGGTTTGGTTTAGGTTAGGGTTTGGCTATAGGTGTACGCCTTAGGTCTAGGACCAGGCTACCTTAGCATTAGATCGAGTTCTCTCACTCGGCCGGGCTATCGTCCCTTCGAGTATATTCGATTTCATTGAGTGTTTTCGCATCATCTCAGATTAACGGAGGCTGACAGTTATTATGGCACTGATGCGGCGTACCTTGTCCAGCCGCTCATTCCAAGAAGACTCTCCTGACTCCCACTTCATCCCTGCTCGACCCTTCCTATAGTGTAGCCAGTGTTGCGACGACGGAAATTGAACATGATAAGTAATGAGAGTGGGTGGGTAGGATGAGGTAGGATGAAAAGAAGGAGCGTGGGTCATGAATCGAACTTCAGGGCTGGTGATGTTACGTTACTTTGCTCGTGAAACGGAAGTTTCCGAAGCAAACAGTGGCGTTAGACATATAAACAATCTATTGATATTACTTGTTTTAATAGTGTGAGGCATGACCCATCAATTTGCTTATCTGAAGTTATTTATAGTCATGTTCCGAGTCATTGCGAGTGGCGCTGGAGGGTTCGTAAACGGATGGTCTAGTAAAAAGCATGTATGTAACAATTCTCTGTTTTTCCTCTGTTAGACTTCGAACATCTTTGAAGCGCGACACCGAGTTGGCATACGTGGTGTGGTCTCAGAAGTGAATAACGGAATGATTAGGATGGTGGCCGATAGGGATGTATGAGAAATTGACGGTATCGATGCAGTGGGAGATGCGGGTAGTGATGGAGTCTCGGATAGGCGCAGACTCTGATTAGAGAATCCTCTCGGATTGTCGCCATGCGGTAACGGACTTCCCCGAAGAGATAAACAATAGATCAGAGGGTGTGCGTGGTAGTTGCACAGGTCGCGCTGCTATATCATCTGAGTTTGGAGGGGGAGGTGCTGATGGAATATGATGTGTTGCATGTGGCGGCTGCGGCACTCGAGGTGCGGGAGGTGGCGGAAGAGCTGAATATGTTCTGGGCAAGTGGGAGATGGTCGAGGTATTGTGACTGGGAGCGAAGGCATCGTCGGTGAATATGTCAGGATTGAAGGGATAAAGGCCGCTGCGGCACCATACAGATTGGATTGTGGATGGCTTGAATGCTTTGTTGTGGATGGCTAAATACTTGGAGATGAATGTATCCTTCGTGACGAAAAGACCTCTGGCGGCGAGTTCATTACAACGATGGGCTCAGCTCTTCTTCAGCGGGCCAAAGCAGCCAACATCCAGTGGCTGAAGCATGTGAGTGTGACCTCGCGGCGTCGAGGAACACTAAAACCAGAGTGGAAACCCGAAGAGAGCACTCAGGCAACTAAACAAGCAAAGAGTGTCTCTGTTGACGTATAGACAGAAGGCCTAGCTAGGGTAGATGAGGGGGGGGAGAAAACCCTAAGAGAAACGAGGGAGCCTGAGCGAGTAGTATATATACATGCGCGCCGGTCTCTATCCCAGTGGAACAGAAGTAAGAAAGTCGGAAGTCCGAGACCGGTAAGTCCCAGGTCTGTGGTGTTGTAGGAACCTCATATGCGTGTGCGAGGTTACAGTGAGTGCACTTCGCAGGAAGAAGGTCGACGTTGATCCCTGCAGCAACGGCATCAAGGATGAGGTCATTTGTATCATGAGAGGTATGGTCATCAAAGCTGAGGAGTATGGGGCGTCCGTTTGCAAGTTATTTCGATTCGGGAACAAATACCTTGTTGAAGTAGGCCCGTCCGAGTATCTGGTCTGTCTAGCCGTTTGGAGAGGTGGAGACACTATCATCGGTCAGATGTCAGTAATGAACTGAAAATGAAAATACCAAAGACACACACCTGGCATGGCCAATATCAGTCTTCTGAAACCATGACTTCCATAACTTCTTCCCCTGAAATACAAAACCTGGTGCCATTGCATCTCCAGCAGCGTTGACAGCCTCGATAAAACGATCTTGAGGTCATCGTTGGCAAGACAGGCTCGTGCTCTTGAGTGACGAGACAGAATGACCTTTCTCTCGTTTGTGACTCTTTCACCTCCAAATGTACATCCCTGCTCATCCAGATTCTAGTCGCAGTCCAGGTCATAGTGTTTTAACTGCTTCTGTGCGGCCACCGCATCAAAGTGACGCTTCACGTTGGCATGGTTTGGAAGTGCACACGAGCTTGCTCACGGAGCTATAATGTAGATCTTGTACATACCTATCCTTTTTGTACGCGAGACTCACAAGTCGGAGCTTATGCCACTTCGCCACTGAATAAAAAATAATGCTTTTCTTCTGTAATTCCATTTGAATTGTTAACCGTCTCGAGAGACTTTGTTCTAGAGCATTCCAGGTCACGTCAGTATCATGCAAGATGTCGTGCTCCATCAGGAAATTATGTTTTTGCTATATAGAAGCATGCCCTTCTATTTATAATTTGATCGCCCTGATAGCCGGTGCTGGACTGTCATAGATCACCGGGTGCCTGACCTCAAATAGGAGAGAGTGCTATAGCTCTCATAGCAGTCATATAATGTCTCACTAGGTAATGTACTGTATCTCCTAAGTATGACGAGATATTGCTACCTTTTAGGAGGTAATCAAGCCTGTAGATGTTTTACATCTTTGTTGACTTTTCTTTTATGCAGTAGAATGATTTGTACTATAAGACAACAGGCTGTACAGAATAATCACTGCTCTGTATGATCTAAAGAGTTGGCAATTTCAAGTACAGTAGGTATTTTTCTCTTATTTCATGGAATTTTCTTTATTTTTGCTCACAATACATAGAAACGATAGAAAAGTAATTGTATTCATGACTAAACTAAATACATGAGGGTGTACAGAATATAAAGAGATCAAGAGAAAAGAATGCGTGAACTTGGATGAAATTCAAGTGCCTTCCTGGACGTCCAGGAAAGCACAGCCACGAATGCCACATGAAGTGGCCCTTCACCTGAATATTCAAAATTGAACGTAAATAAGTCAGTTATGACAGAAGGATAGATGTAGAGGGAGGGAGAGGGAGAGGATCTATTGGTAGTGGAGAGCAGAAGGGCTTGACTTACCAGGAACATGTAAAAACCTAGGTTTTTGTGGCCCAGATGAGCAGTGTGGCCCAAAAAAGGGACATGAGGAGAAGAGGATTGTGGAATAGAGGTAATATGTGGATAGAAAAGGGAGGACTCACATGACTAACCATAGAAGTAAGCTCAGAAGCATACTTGAGGACCATGAAAGCTCAAAAAAGAGGGAAAAAAGCGAAATTTGATGAAAGGCTTGATGAGGTGGCAAGAGATGATGCTGCTAGGAAGGAACCAGTGGATGGATAGGGGTAGGAACAGTTGGAGGAGGTAGAGATAGCCCATGGGGTGCTGCACAAAGCTTTATTTGGGTGGTGAGAGGGATTGATAGATGTGGAGAGGGAAGGGGGAGGTGGGGGTGATGTGGCACCAACATGGACCTGCTGCACAATTTCTAGGGCTCTCAGAAGCGAAATTTGAGTGAGAAAGGTCAGTACTCACCTCATAGGTCCTGCCCAGTCCATCAGAGAGCTCTGCATCATCTCCAAAAAAGACAAAAAAGCGAAATCAGGAAGGGGTAGGCTGGGCCACATGCCCTATTGCTGCCCAGACTTATCCCATGGACCAAATTGGCTCAAACTTTCTAGATTTAGAGTAGATAGATAATAATGAGATGTTAGCTATAATTGAGACTGATAGATGCAAAGGAAAAGAAACAGGAGGGCCAGCAAGATAGGCCAAAATGGCCAAAAAAGCGAAATTTACTCACTATTATACTCAACTCCAGAGCTCTGTAAGCTCTAAACCAAAGTCCTAGGCCTCTGTAGACATGAAACTAGAGATATCCAAGAAGAAACAGAACCCAAGAAGCACCAGAGATTAGGGCAAGCAGCCAAGCAGTACTGAGGAAGGACTCAAAGCCAGCAGAGGCCAGAGGCGCCATAAACCCTAAGTTAGGGCTAAATTCGGAGTTTTCCGGATTTTCCGCGCGTCCAGCAGCATAGACTCATCCTTTGCCCAAATTAGGCATAAAATTGAATCCTGGCTCTATCTTGTGGTGCCTCACTCTGCCTCTGCATTTGTGCCACGTTTCATGTTGGGGTTTGTTTGGCTACTGTTGGCTAAAAGCGACGCATGTCGCCCTCTTTCCCTCTTCACTTCTTCTCTCTCTTCCCTCATCATCCCTTCTCTCTCTTCTCTCCCTTCCCTGTCCACTTCTCCTGCCTCTACCAAAGTGTGCTCTGAATTATATGGTGCGTATTCCCAAGTCTTTTTTTTGTCCTTGACCTGACTTTGACTACACTATCACAGCATCCAACATATTTAGCCTCTGACTGAACAGTCTACTTAGGTGTGTATCCTCTCTGTCTATTTCTGTCCATCTCTGTCTATACTTTTTTCTTTCTCTCTCTCTCTCTCTCTCTGTGTGTGTGTGTATATATATGTTTATATATGTAGGTATTTATATGTATGTGTGTATCTCTGTCTCTGTCTCTGTCTTTCTGTCTCTGTCTTCTTGTCTCTCTGTCTCTCTCTCAGGTCTTTTGTATTTCTTTGCCTGTATTTCTCTCTCTGTCTTTCTCTGTCTTGCTCCCTCTCTTTTCCTTTCTGCAGGCTTCTTCTCTGTCTCATGTACATTTCCTGTGGTCCTGCTGTATTTAGAGTAGATAATCTGAGTGAAAATTGATTTGAGCTTCTATATCTGAGTCTGAATAACTGAGGGTGCTTTCTAAATTAATTTGAACAGAGGTTTATAAGTAGAAATTTGTGGTCTTCCTATGAGAGCTATGGGCAAATATGATGACTATCAAATTTGGGATAGATACCCCACCTTGCTATCACAGTTAGTGAAGCTATAATCCATTTTTCAAATATCATAGCTATGATGCCTTGTAACCAGGCTGATAGCAAAGTATGCATTTCCTGATGTCGACACCGAGCCCAGAGCGAACGAGCAAAGCGACGTTTAACAAAGGTGAAGTCGGAGGGTCGGAGTCTGGCTGGGCAAGCCAAAGTGCCGGTTACTAGGAACAGATTAGCCGAGTGGCCACGGACTGTCTCACTCTCGATCAATCGCTATTATCTCTCAGTTTTCCACCCGTTTCTACTCATTCTTTCAAGTCTGAAGGCTTCATAATAATGTGTGCGAGTTTTTTGAGATGTTCAAGCAATTGTTGAGTCCATTTTTGATTATATTTCGCTTATTTCACATTCCAAGGCCTGGGAAGCTCAGTTTATCTATACATTTGGCTTCCACCACTCTTCCCCTCTTGTTTCAGCCTTCCGATGGAGTCTTGGATCCGCAGGATTGATCAAAGACAGCGCCGCGGCCTGGCGGGCGAGTCTGGCGGCCGGATTGATGACCCGAGCCTTGCCTCCCTGTATTGCGGGCCACAGGAGACTCGTTCCCCTCGCTCGCATTTGTAAATAGCTGTGTCTTGGTTTTTCTTTGCGCGTTTTGATTCTCTATCTCGAAGGTACGATACCTTTCAATTTCTAACCATGGAATATTTTATTTTACTACGATACAGGATCGTTTGGCATCTCCATCTCCCAGACATTATTTAGTGACATTTATTTCCGTATTTTTGTTCCTGCTCATGTGCTCAGCCTGTAGCTTGCCTGGCGGCATACGAGGATACGCAGCGGACTGGGAAGCAGCCTCTGTCACTCAAACAGGCTCCCTGGTGGCCTTTCGAATGCCAGAGAACCCCCCCGAGTTGATCCCTCTCTCACTGAGTCCGAGTCCGAGTCGACTTAACCGAGTTTCCGCATATTTTCTCTCTCAATTGCTTAGCACCTTCGATAACATCTCTCCTCCTCCCTCATCTCTCCCCTTCCTATTACAAAAGTCTCCTGATTTGCACCCTCCTTCCTCGTCGAGACCGCCATCGCTCCGCAAGAACGATGCCTGTGAACGCATCCTTCAGCATCTCCCAGCTTCAGCCACATCCGCAACTTAACATTTAACGGTGTTCCTCTTGATCTCTCGACTCTTTCTTAGACTTTCTTTTTGGTTGTCAATCAAGGTCAGTTTTGATTCTATACATTTTATTGCTCATATACTCTGTTTCTACAGGCCTCGGCTGCAAGCTACCTGGAACATATCGACCGTATTCCCTACCCCGTCCGCAAGACGCATTTCCCTTCCACAATGGTTGAAGGCTTGTGCCCGTACTGGATCGCAGCCTGATGCGTTTCCGAAAAAAAGATCATCATTGTGTTGTTTCATGAAGTGCCAGAACCAGTTGTAGCCGGGCATCTTGCCGGTGAGTGAATAGACATAACTGTGAAGGGTAAGCTTTGTGAGCGGTTGAGCACACTGCAGCTTGTGCTAGCACCATTCTATAACAACAGCCTCTTGATCGAGGGAGAGGAGTGATTGGTCAGAATGGGCAGCTAGAGGTGTTGGAAATGCGCCTCTGATGGCACAGGATGGAACGGAGATGCGCACAAAGGGGTCGTGAGGTCGCTGTGGCAACGCTGTGGCACGGACAATGACCCTTTGTGTCGTTTGTCTCTTTTATTCCCGGTTTCATCAGATATGTATATAAGGCCTCATATACCGTACCGTACTACCCATGAATCCACCACATTCACCTTTCTAACAAGAGGCGATGAGTGTTTTTCCGTGAGCCTGTCACTCAATGTCGAGCGTGCAACCTGGAAACATTCCGAGGCTTCTCGTATCGAGATTTTGGGGTAATCACCAGCTCGACCATTGGCCACGGCGTCGTGAGCAAACTGTATACATTTGGGAGTCGACGGAAGATGCTTTAGGCATTTAGGAGAGGGAGGTGGTTGCTTTGTATGCCTGACATAGATGGTATGAGGAGGCAAGACGGACTTGGAACACGTTAGTTGGTGGATGCGACTTCCACATTCAACAGTCGACATGTCACGTGTGGCGCCCGAGTGTGTTCGAAATGCTTGTCTTCACTCCTTCATACTGGGCCTATTTGAACACATTGTAACATACAATCTGGCATGCTGGGGCTTTCGATGATGGAGAATTTGGCTATGACCTCAGTTTTCAGTGATTCTCAGCCTCTTATCCTGTATAGCACAAGTAAATAAAATAAAAAGGTGCTATATGTTCTGATAGAACCTCAAATTGTTGATGAGTCTTGCATGCAAAGCTTGGTTTTTTTGTGCTCAGATTGTAGAGGGAGGTTAAAAATAGTGTTCCTTATACGAGAGGCAAAGGTACAGAATTGCAAGTACTACTGTGGACTGTCCGGACACTGGGTGTGTCCAAGCATGTGGTACGCGTTAGTATATTATCTTTACAAAGAGTCCTTGTCCTCAGCTATTGGCTTTTTGCAAAGAGTCAACTGTTAAAATACTAATGTCTCTTTATGAGAGTTGACTGTCAAATTAGTAATAACTTGTTATAAAGAGCATGGGCTCATGGGTATTCTGACTGGAAAAATGACCGAAAAAATAGGCAGAAAATAGGCAGAAACTGGCTGGAAAAATGAGTAGATAAATAAGAGGTGGTAGAGGGTAAGGTAAGGAATAGAAATAGAATAGGAAAGGGCAGGGGTAATTATGCAGTAAGAATAGAATAAGTGTATATAAACCCAGGGAGGATGTATGGAGTTGCATATAGGCTCTGGGGTTAAGGAAGATAGATAAATAAATAGAAATAGGATGGTGGACAATGAAAATACGAAGAAATGGGTAAATAATAGCAAGAATGTTAGAATTGATATACTGGATATTATAGGGGTGTATTAGTAGAAGAAATGAGATGATCTGGGGGGTGTTTTAGTAACTTTATGAGTTTTGTGATTCAGAATGAATGAATTGCAGGAGTAGGTGTTGTTTTAATGGAATGGAATTAACTAAATGGAATGGAATTAACTAATAAAAGGGTAAAATATGACTCAAAATTCTGGACATAAAGAAGGCTGATTTTGGTCATTCTTTGGGCTTGATGAAGCAGTAAAAATGGATAGAAGAGACCTATTTCATATTTGGACAAATCTGTCCATACATTCCCAAGATATGATAAAAATCAATGGGAGGATATTCAAAGCTAAGGGTCAGTTATGCAGGGTGCATTATTTAAAGGTTGAATATCATTCTTTTTGTGTGGGATGAGTATCATATCTTAAATATAGAAATATACTTTTTGGTCATTTTTAGATTTTCAAAAACACTCTAAAAACTCAACAAATTGAAAGAAAATTATTGCCGCTGTCTCCCAAAATGGCTGTGACATGTGACCACCAAATTGATTGAAATGGTACAATATATAGTAGATATACCCTTAGTTAAATCTTTCATGGAGCTAAACTAGTGGAAATATCCCTCTATGGATGTAGAGACAGTGGAGGAGTGTTTCTGGGTTTCTAGACCACTGAATATTATTCTGAGTGTAATTTACAGCTGTTTCGGAAATGGTTGGCAGTCGCGCGAGAAAAAAGTAGTTCTACGGAGAAAATAAATGCGCGGCCACCTGTGCCACAGAGGCCGCTGGTTCAAGCCGGGCTCGCGCCACTTCGTCTAGGGGGTCGATTCCTTCTCCATACTGCTTTGTTTGAGCCGCCGCTTGTGGCACACGTTCTCAAAAGTCATGCATGATTCCTGGGAGGTATAAAAAATATATTGTATCAGGTCTGGTATGATAATAGTGTGGATGCAATGTTGGCAGTTAATAGGTAATGCATTGCGCAGAGCGGGAGTCGAACCCGCGACCCCTACCAATGCCTTTTACGCTCAGAAGAAGGCATTTCTTTTTTTTTGTAGAGTTACTTTTTTTCTCGCGCGACTGTCAACCATTTCCGAAACAGCTGTAAATCATCTTTAGGTCATGTAACTTCATGATGAATTAAATAAAATGTTCCATAGTTAGAAATTGAAGGGTATCGTACCTTCGAGAGAGAGAATCAGAACGCAGAAAGAAAAACTGAGATGCAGCTATTTACAAATGCGAGCGAGGGGAACGAGTCTCCTGTGGCCCGCAACACAGGGAGGCAAGGCTCGGGTTGTCAATCAAGTCGTGTACGTGCTGGGTTTGTAAATGTCTCCGGTAGTCACCGCTGGGACATTTACAAATGTTCCCTGCCAAAATATATTCGTGTTTCTGGGGAATTTTAGGGTATGTTTACAAATGTTCGGGTGCGGGATGGGGCTGGGATGGTTAGGGTGGGTGGGGGGTGGGTAGGGGATGGGTAGGGGGTAGGGGGTAAACAGGGGGTGTGCAAGTAGGTGGTCTGCAGGCTGTAAATGGGCAAAAATAGGGCTATAAACGGGTTCTGTGAGCAGGGTGAATTTAACGGTGAACCAGGGGAGAACGGTAGACAATAAAATAGCGGGAAGATGGTAGAATAATAGTACATATATGCCTGTACGCCCTCGGGGTACTAGCCTGGGTATCAATAGGGGAAACGGGTGATCTGGGGGGTATTTTAGTAACTTTGTGAGTTTTGTGAATTAGG
>NW_006763138.1:407511-409024 GCF_000264905.1 Stereum hirsutum FP-91666 SS1 | reverse complement strand
GGTAGTCACCGCTGGGACATTTACAAATGTTCCCTGCCAAAATATATTCGTGTTTCTGGGGAATTTTAGGGTATGTTTACAAATGTTCGGGTGCGGGATGGGGCTGGGATGGTTAGGGTGGGTGGGGGGTGGGTAGGGGATGGGTAGGGGGTAGGGGGTAAACAGGGGGTGTGCAAGTAGGTGGTCTGCAGGCTGTAAATGGGCAAAAATAGGGCTATAAACGGGTTCTGTGAGCAGGGTGAATTTAACGGTGAACCAGGGGAGAACGGTAGACAATAAAATAGCGGGAAGATGGTAGAATAATAGTACATATATGCCTGTACGCCCTCGGGGTACTAGCCTGGGTATCAATAGGGGAAACGGGGTGATCTGGGGGTATTTTAGTAACTTTGTGAGTTTTGTGAATTAGGACGAACGGATTGCATTGCCGGGTGTCATTTTGATGGAATTGACGTATAAAACGTGAATTGTTACCCGATTTGGACAACATGAAGAAGGCTAATTTCGGGGGTTATTACTATTTGACAAACATTGATAAATGTATAAGATGCTCAAAATCAATGTTTGAAGGAATCGGTCCATTTGTTCCGAAGTTATAGCGTAAACGGTCAGCAAGATATTGCCCTAGCACGGTGGGAGGGGGTGGGCAGGCCAGAACTGGGGATATAGCAGTCCGATTGTCTTTGTTTTTGTTGTCATGGGTAGCCCTATATCAATCCTAAGTAATGGGGAGCACACCGGACATAAAAACAATGATTGTGGCCTTTGTAGTGGTGCCGCATATAGGGGAGGAGGAGGAGAACATCTATCCTGGGGGTATTTCCATGGTTAGAATGTCTTGTGGTGTTGAAGTGATGGTTGGACAATATAGTTTGATGTTTGGGAAGTCGATCTATGGTGTAACATTAGTCAAAATTGTCCTGCACTAATTGTGGGGCGCTGAGGGGGTGAAACAGCGTATTGGGCCACAGTATAATCACTGAAACACCAATTTACGCGTTTTTGGCACCATTCTTGTTGTGTTAATTTAGTTTAAATGTATATAAACACTATGAAAGCACCAGAACCACCACTGGTGGATAGTGGAAAAAGGAAAACCATGTTTTTGATGGGGGAGCAGGTGCACATATAGTATTCAGGGCGTATATGGACCAGATCTCTCTCAAATGAAGTGTGATCGTGATGTGGTGTGGTACAGGGCTCTAATACATCATACAAAATGTTTCTGGGTGATCCACTATGTCATACCTGATCTGTGTGATACAGTAAAGATGCCAAACATCAGTTTTTGGCTGTAAATGGCCAATTCTGCCGTGTATTTGAATTTCTGAATATAATTGAGGGATTTGTAGACCAATCCCCGTTATGGCTAATCTCTATACATCAAAAGGTAGACGTCAAAAAAACTCTGAAGTGATCAGTCAGCCTATACCTCTCAAAGTGCATATGGTGCTCATTTGGAGTTTTCAAGTAGTATTACACTAGTCAAATGTCAGTTACAGCATATTGAGCG
>NW_006763138.1:401458-407462 GCF_000264905.1 Stereum hirsutum FP-91666 SS1 | reverse complement strand
CTTCATGTTGTCCAAATCGGGTAACAATTCACGTTTATACGTCAATTCCATCAAAATGACACCCGGCAATGCAATCCGTTCGTCCTAATTCACAAAACTCACAAAGTTACTAAAAATACCCCCAGATCACCCCGTTTCCCCTATTGATACCCAGGCTAGTACCCCGAGGGCGTACAGGCATATATGTACTATTATTCTACCATCTTCCCGCTATTTTATTGTCTACCGTTCTCCCCTGGTTCACCGTTAAATTCACCCTGCTCACAGAACCCGTTTATAGCCCTATTTTTGCCCATTTACAGCCTGCAGACCACCTACTTGCACACCCCCTGTTTACCCCCTACCCCCTACCCATCCCCTACCCACCCCCCACCCACCCTAACCATCCCAGCCCCATCCCGCACCCGAACATTTGTAAACATACCCTAAAATTCCCCAGAAACACGAATATATTTTGGCAGGGAACATTTGTAAATGTCCCAGCGGTGACTACCGGAAAGATTTACAAAGGTAGCACGTCCTCTGGTGGTCAATCTAGCTGCCAGACTCGCCCACCAGGCCGCGGCGCTGTCTTTGATCAATCCTGCGGATCCAAGACTCCATCGGAAGGCCGAAACGAAAGAGGAAGAGTGGTGGAAGCAAAATGTATAGATAAACTGAGCTGCCTAGGCTCTGGAAGGTGAAATAGGCAAAATATAATCAAAATTGGACTTAACAATTGCTCGAACATCTTGAAAAACTCGAATGTGTTGTTATGAAGACTTCAGAATGGAAAGAATGAGTAGAAAAGGGCGAAAAACTGATAGATAATACTGATCGAACGGGAGTGAGACAGTCCGTGGCCGCTCGGCTAATCCGTTCCTAGTAACCGGCACTTTGGCTCGCCCAGCCAGACTCCGACCCTCCGACTTCGCCTTTGTCAAACGTCGCTTTGCTTGTTTGCTCTGGGCTTGGCGTCGAGCACAACATTTTGCGTGATACTGGCGTGGCCTGGAAAGCTCTAGAATTGGATATCTTGATGCAGTTAACGGTTCCAATGAAAATACAGAAGAAAAACAATATATTTCATTAAGTGGCGAAGTGGCGAAGTGGCGTAGACTCCGACCTGGGAGTCTCGCGTACGAAAAAGATAGATATGTACATGGTTTACATTCTAACTCGGAATCCTTCTCATATGGATGTGTACACGAGCACGCCCATGTGCACTTCCACAGCGCGATCACCACCCTTGAGTCCTTCGATCCTGATAAGGGCAGCCATCTGTATCTCAAGGATCTAAGTCTCATCATTCAGTTTCCACCCTGGTCTACGATACTTCTATCCTCCGCATCCATTTGTCACTTGATCCTCCCGATCCAGGAGGGTGAGAAACATTTTAGTATCAGAGGATTTATTCAGGTGGACCCGCTATAGATATCGGCCTACTAGCACCCTTTCTGAGGCACAGCATGAGAAGTTGGATGGGAATTTCGCTGCACATTGAGAGGCAGGTTAGAAGCTACTCTCGATACCACATACATTAGCCGCATATCAACAGTATCTCGTCGATAAAGACAATGAGTGGTTGGGGAGAATCAGAATGAAGGCGCAGTTGTCCTAGGTTGTCATTAGCTGTCCGGAGTGTAACAATGAGACAGAGGAAATTATTCTGATATTTTAGCAATTTTTCCGGGGCTGATAGGACCACTTACTATAGAGTTATGACTTTAATTAATTTGCCACCAAGCGGGCCACACTATAGATTTTGTCTCTTTCTTTTTCTATTACTTTGTGCGGGCAATATCATTGACAGTGACACTTCTCATAGTCGTTTCTTTAAGTGCTCGATTATCTGCGCCTCACAGAGGTCTGCCTCGTTGAGAGGGAGTGTTCAGAGTATATTGACGAGACATCTGATATTTTAGCAAATTTTCCGAAACTGATAGAACCACTAACTGCACAGTTATGATTTGTAGTTATTCACCTTCAAGCGGTCCACAGAATGCCAGATTCTGCGCCTCGGGATCTGTCGCTCTGCACTCCATTTAGGTAGTTACTTTTCCAATTGGATAGTAGACCGAGATAAGTGTTGGAGTGCATCTTTTTAACTTGTGAGAAGTGTCTTTGTTTTTTCATTGACCGTGATGCTTCTCACAGTCGTTTCTTCAAAAGCTCAATCATTTGTGCCTTACACAATCATGGAAGATTTTTAATCTACTTGGAGGATGGTCCTTGCTAAAGTGAACCTAGTATGTGCAGCTATCCTTTAACACCAAAAACATTCATAACTGAACGTCAAGGCATCTGGACCCCTCTCACCAGTAATGACCTTCTCTGGCTGTTCGCTGAACCTCGCACTCTGGCTCCACCTTATACTTTGGTATCTCCATTAACCGCGACACTGACATCGTTGGTGTCTTTGCATTCATCTATGGCATCATTAGAGACTGTACCGAGCACTGAGGGAGAAGACGGGTCGAGAGTCAGTACAGGCAGTGCAGAGGAGGTGAATATTTCAGTGAAAGATACAAGACAGGAGGCACCAGAAGAGAAGGAGACGTACGAAAAGAGGCTTACATTTGGCGAGAAGCTGAAGATGAAGTTGAAGAGATTCTTTCCAAAAATATTCCATCGCAAGGTCAGATTTCCGCCCGCTCAGAAGTGCTCCCATATCATCGACTCCGGTGACGCCACTCCTATTCGTGCCCATGGCCAACTGCTCTCGCTTGTTGAATACGAGAATATTTGTGAGTTTATGAACGAAGGACTACGAGATGAGGTAATTAAACCATCAGACTCACCATGGTCTGCACCGTTACTGATTGTTCGCAAAACAGACAGCCACCCTCGAATCTGTGTCGACTACTGTCAGTCAAGCATGCTGGGTGGCCCAGGGTAATGGGGTAGGGTGTACGGGGGTGATCCTGGGGGTAGGGGATGGGGTAGGGGTGCTGGTGAATGGGTAGGGTGGGTAGGTAGGGCGTATATAGCAAAACAGGATGGGTTATATACAGATAAAATGAGCAATATGGGCAGGGATGATTGTAGGGTGAATAGGGATATAACAGTGACCAATAGAAATACGGAAAATTAGTAGAATAATAGTAGGGATGCTAGGGTAGGGGCACTGGATACCTGGGGTTATATCGGTAGGGGAAACAGAGTGATCTGGGGATATTTTGGTAACTTTGTTAGTTTTGTGAATTAGGATGAATAGATCACATTACTGGGTGTCATTTTGATAGAATTGACATATAAAATGTGAATTGTGGTCCGATTGTGGCAACATAAAGAAGGTCAATTTTAGGGGTTCTGACCATTTGATAAACATTGATAAATATATAAGATGGTGAAAATCGATTTTTGAAGGAATCGGTCCAGTGATTCCAAAGTTATAGTGTAAACAGTCAGCAGGATATTACCCTATTAGGGTGAAAGGGGGCGGGCAGGTCAGAACCAGAGATATAGTGGTTCAATTACCTTAGTTTTTGCTGTCATAGGTAGTCCTATATAATCAAATGTAAATAATAGCATAATGAGCACTTTAAGAGGTATAAGCTAGCTAACCACTTTGGAATTTTTTTTGAAACATTTACCTTTTGATGCATAAAGCTTACTCTCAACAGGGATTGGTCCACAAACCTCTTAATTATATTCAGAAATTCAAATACACGGCAGAATTGGCCATTTACAGCCAAAAACTGATGTTTGGCATCTTTACTGTATCACACAGACCAGGTATAATATAGTGGATCATCCAGAAACATTCAATATGATGTATTCTAGCCCTGTACCACACCACACCATGATAACACTGCATTTGAGAGAGATCCGGTCCATATATGCCCTTAATATTACATGTGCATCTGCTCCCCCATCAAAAACATGGTTTTTGCTTTTTCTACTATCCACCAGTGGTGGTTCTAGTGCTTTTATAATGTTAATATACATTTAAACTAAATTATCACTACAAGAACGATTCCAAAAACACGTACATGAGTGTTTCTGTGATTATACTGTGGCCCAATACACTGTTTTACCCCCTCAGTGTCTCACAATTAGTGCAGGACAATTTCGACTAATGTTGCATGCTAGATCAACTTCCCAAACGTCAAACTATATTGTACAATTATCACTTCAACACCACAAGACATTCTAACCATGGAAATACCCCCAGGGTAGATGTTCTCCTCCTCCTCCCCTAGACACAGCACCGCTATTAAGGCCATGATCATTGTTTTCATGCCCAGTGTGCTCCCCATCACTTAGTATTAATATAAAACTACCTATGACAGCAAAAACCAAGGTAATTGAACCACTATATCTCTGGTTCTGGCCTGCCTGCCCCCTTTTAACCTAATAGGGTAATATCCTGCTGACTGTTTACACTATAACTTTTTCAAAAATCGATTTTCACCATTTTATATATTTATCAATGTTTATCAAATAGTCGGAACCCCAAAATTGACCTTCTTTATGTTGCCACAATTGGACCACAATTCACATTTTATATGTCAATTCTATCAAAATGACACCCAGCAATGTGATCTATTCATCCTAATTCACAAAACTAACAAAGTTACCAAAATATCCCCAAATCACCCTGTTTTTCCTCTCGATGTACCTTTAGGTATTTAGTACCCTCAACCTAGCACCCTTACTATCATTTTACTATTTTTCTGTATTTTTATCGGTCACTATTCTATCCCTATTCACCCTACGATTATCCCTGCTTATATTTTCTATTTTATCCATATGTAACCCATCCTGTTTTGCTATATACGCCCTACCTACCCACCCTACCCATTTCTCAGCACCCCTACCTCATCCCTACCCCCAGGACCACCCCCGTACACCTTACGCCATCACCCTGGGCCACCCGGCCACCCAGAATCACCCCCGGCTATCCCAGTAGCCAGCCCAATACTGTCATTTATAAATCTTGGATGAGAGGAACCTTTGTAAAGGACCCCTTTCTTACTATCAGGTACATTTATAAAGGTGGTACATCCTCTGGTGTGTTAGTTGAACTGTGTCACTCATCAAAACACCTACCCTCTCAGCCGTCCTTGTAAGAAACATTATAATGGAGTGCGGCAAGGACGCTGAGCTCCATTGTAATGTTTGACGAGTATTGCCGCACAGCCACACCAGGCCCTGGCACTCTGTCCGGTCACTTTCTGCACCGGCCAAATTGGGAAAATCACCAGTGCATTTTCGGGTTTTTGGTATAAAAAATACCAGGGGCAGGGTAGGGACCAGGATGGGGTGCTGAGGTGCTGGATAGGGGGTAGGAAAATGGGTAGGGGTGGGGGTAGATGGGTAGCAGGCTGGTAGGGTGCTGTATACATGAATTGGGTGGGTTTTGGCTGGGATTTGGGTACTGGGGAAGATACTGGGTGTACTGGGGTAGTATTAGGTGCGATAAAAATCGGGGAAAATAGGGAAATAATAGTAGGGATGCTAGGGTAGGCCTAGCAGGTGCTGGTTTCTGGTTTGTTAGGGGGTTAGGGGGTGTTTTGGGGGTGTTTTGGTAACTTTGCGAGTTTTGTGATTTAGAACGAATGAATCGCATTGCTGGGTGTCGTTTCAATGGAATCAGTGTATAAAACGTAAATCGGCGAGGTGATTTCGCCAACATGAAGGAGCCCGATTTTGGGGGTTCTGACTATTTGACAAACATTTATAAATATATAGGACGCTCAAAATCAATTTTTGAAGGAATCGGTCCATTCGTCCCAAAGTTATAGCATAAACGGTTAGAAAGATATTGCCACAGCGAGGTCACAGGGGGTCGGGAGGCCAGAACTTCTGATACAACGGTTCGATTTACTTGGTTTTTGCTGTCACGGGTGGGCGAACATCAATACTTAACTATGGGCACCACTCGGTGCCCAAGAACAGCGACCATCTCATTGGTAGCGGTGCGGCGTCTAGGGGGGGAGGAGGAGAACATCTACCCTGGGGGTATTACCATGGTTAGAATGTCTTGTGGTGTTGAAGCAAAGATTGGACAATATAGTTT
>NW_006763138.1:400102-401187 GCF_000264905.1 Stereum hirsutum FP-91666 SS1 | reverse complement strand
TGAATACGCTGTTACTGACATTTGACTAGTGTCTTACTACTTGAAATCTCCAAATGAGCACCATGTGCACTTTGAGAGGTATAGGCTGACTAACCACTTCGGATTCTTTTTGGGCGTTTACCTTTTGATGCATAGAGTTTATTCCTAACGGGGATTGGTCCACAAATCTCTCAATTATATTCAGAAATTCAAATACGCTGCAGAATTGGCCATTTACAGCTAAAAACCGATGTTTTGCATACATACTGTATCACACAGGCCGGTTATGACATAGTGGATCACGCAGAAACATTTATTATGATGTATCCCAGCTCTGTACCACACCGTACCATGATCGCACTGCATTTGAGAGAGATCTGGACCATATACGCCCCCAATACTACATGTGCACCTGCTCCCCTATCGGAAACATGGTTTTGCTTTTTCCACAATCCACCAGCGGCGTTTCTGGTGCTTGAATACTGTTTATACACATTTAAACTAAATTATCACAACAAGAACGGTGCCAAAAACACGTAAATCGGTTCTCCTGTGATTATACTGTGGCCCAGCATGTCGTTTTACCCCCTCAGCGCCCCACAATTGATGCAGAACCATTTTGACTGATTTTGAACCGTAGATCGACTTCCCAAACACCAAACTATATTGTCCAATCTTTGCTTCAACACCACAAGACATTCTAACCATGGTAATACCCCCAGGGTAGATGTTCTCCTCCTCCCCCCTAGACGCCGCACCGCTACCAATGAGATGGTCGCTGTTCTTGGGCACCGAGTGGTGCCCATAGTTAAGTATTGATGTTCGCCCACCCGTGACAGCAAAAACCAAGTAAATCGAACCGTTGTATCAGAAGTTCTGGCCTCCCGACCCCCTGTGACCTCGCTGTGGCAATATCTTTCTAACCGTTTATGCTATAACTTTGGGACGAATGGACCGATTCCTTCAAAAATTGATTTTGAGCGTCCTATATATTTATAAATGTTTGTCAAATAGTCAGAACCCCCAAAATCGGGCTCCTTCATGTTGGCGAAATCACCTCGCCGATTTACGTTTTATACACTGATTCCATTGAAACGACACCCAGC
>NW_006763138.1:386226-400024 GCF_000264905.1 Stereum hirsutum FP-91666 SS1 | reverse complement strand
GATTTTGAACCGTAGATCGACTTCCCAAACACCAAACTATATTGTCCAATCTTTGCTTCAACACCACAAGACATTCTAACCATGGTAATACCCCCAGGGTAGATGTTCTCCTCCTCCCCCCCTAGACGCCGCACCGCTACCAATGAGATGGTCGCTGTTCTTGGGCACCGAGTGGTGCCCATAGTTAAGTATTGATGTTCGCCCACCCGTGACAGCAAAAACCAAGTAAATCGAACCGTTGTATCAGAAGTTCTGGCCTCCCGACCCCCTGTGACCTCGCTGTGGCAATATCTTTCTAACCGTTTATGCTATAACTTTGGGACGAATGGACCGATTCCTTCAAAAATTGATTTTGAGCGTCCTATATATTTATAAATGTTTGTCAAATAGTCAGAACCCCCAAAATCGGGCTCCTTCATGTTGGCGAAATCACCTCGCCGATTTACGTTTTATACACTGATTCCATTGAAACGACACCCAGCAATGTGATTCATTCATTCTAAATCACAAAACTCGCAAAGTTACCAAAACACCCCCAAAACACCCCCTAACCCCCTAACAAACCAGAAACCAGCACCTGCTAGGCCTACCCTAGCATCCCTACTATTATTTCCCTATTTTCCCCGATTTTTATCGCACCTAATACTACCCCAGTACACCCAGTATCATCCCCAGTACCCAAATCCCAGCCAAAACCCACCCAATTCATGTATACAGCACCCTACCAGCCTGCTACCCATCTACCCCCACCCCCTACCCATTTTCCTACCCCCTATCCAGCACCCCAGCACCCCATCCCCGCCCTAGCAACCCCTACCGGGTCCCCAACCCGCCCCTAGAACCCACCCGGTCACCCAAAAGCCAGCTAACCAGCCGGGCCAAAGCACTACAGGTCGGGCCACATCTAAAATGAACATTCTAGTGCCACACCTTCGAGCACAAAGCAGCCTACCCATTTTTATCCTTTTTGGGATGTTCTGAACCCGGCATTTATCACAGAAAACAAAAATGTGCAATGCAGGCATTTGTTGATATCCCAATTGGGCCAGTGCAGCATTGTAATGGCAGCCATTTTCTGGCTCAGTGTGGCAGTGCGTACTTTACGCCAGACATTACAATGGAGCTGGACGTCCTTGCCGCACTTCATTATAATGGCACTACATGGTCTGGTGACCCTCTACCTCGTATTGATGACTCGTATCAACTTCTACAACCTTTGTTCCAGGTACTTGCAGGTATGTCTCGATGATGCTTTGAAGCTAAAAACTGTGTTCACCTGCCATTCTGATTACTACTAATTCTGTGTCATGTTGTTTGGACTATGCAACGCACTCGCAATCATAACCTTCCAAATGATGATAAATGATATCTTCTGAGATCCTCTCAATAAGTTCGTGATGGTCTACCTCAACGACGTTATCATTTACTCACCAACAGAACAGGCCCATGCTGAACACGTCATCTAGGTCCTCTGGCAACTTGACGAGCACAGTCTTGTCCTCAACAAGGAGAAATGCAGCTGGGGCTGCTCGTCGTTATTTTACTTTCATGTCTCAACAAGGTATTCACCTTAATCCAAACAAGGTGAAAGCAATACACACCTGGCTGTTATCATCTATTATCACCCAGGTTTGAGGTTTCCTTAATATCACCGGTTATCATCGCCGCTTCATCAACAGTTTTGCAAAGATCACTGGTCCAATTTGTGACCTTCGTGGATCGCCTGGAAAGACCAAGCCCGTTAACCAGTCAGTTGATTGCAAACACGTGTTCCAAGAGTTGAAAAAGAAACTTATGTCAGTGTCCGTTCTCAGTTATCCTGAGCCATGGAGGCTCTTCATCGTTGACTCTGATGCATCTGCCGATTGCATTGGCAGTGTTTTTCCCATTTAATTTTATGTATCATATTATGTCTTCACCAATCGGTCGCTGTTTTTAATGAGGGGAGGGAGTCGGATGATCCTGCATGCTTTTCGTATTCACATACTTCGACGTGCAGATTGTCTATTGACCTGGTCCACAACAGTTAGCCGCTAATCATTGCACTCTCTTGTCGTATGAATGAGTACGTACCCGATTCCGAGACGCCAGGTCCTCTCTTCGCGTATCAGATAGACAAAGAAGAGCTCTTCAGTGATGATACCAGCGACGAGTCATAATCGTTGGAAGAAGCTAGGAAATACCAAGATCAGGACAGGTTAGCTGTGTTCAAGTGTCTGGAAGAGACGAAGAAAACCTTACACATATATTCTAGCATGGATATTGTTGTCGAGCCCAACGAGCAAGGCTACTTCAACCATAAAGGTAACCTGTACAAGTATATCGACAATCAGACTTCCCTTCACATTCCCACTTCACCTTGCGATGCCGAAGACCTCGTTTGTGAGATCCACGTCGACATCAGTCACCTTGCTCAAGACGCGACGACACGTGCTGTACGCGAACACGCTCACATTACAGGACTCAATGATGTTGTTGAACTAGTGGTACACACCTGCGATCACTGTCAATTCACGCGTAACCAACCTGGTCCATCTCAAACACTCCATCCTCTCCCTCGACACAATATGTTTGAGCATTGGTCCCTTGACTTCTGACTTCATTGGACCGCTCCCAAAATTATGTGCAGGGAACATGTATCAGCTCAATGCAATCAAATCCACAACTGATCAAGTCCTATCCGAGCCGCTTGAAAGACGCTCTTTGAAGGCCGTCCTCACGATGATGCAAAAGATCATCTGCACATATGGAAAGTCAACGTCAGTACTCAGTGATGATGAAGAAGAGTTTCTGGTGTACAATATTCAGAACTTCCTCCAGCGAATGGGCATCAAACACATCAAAACCTTGCCATACCATCCGCAGACGAATGGATGTGTCGAGAAGTTCAATCAGCAGTTGAATGAGATGCTCCACCATCTCATGGCGCTGAACCATCAGGATTGCTAAGACAAATATCTTGACAACGTATTACTCGCCTATCATGCACACGTCAACCAAAGTCACAGAAAATCACCTTTTTTCCTCACCTATGGCTGTAACCCTTGTCTCCCATCCAAACCAGTCCTTTTCACTCTCCAGCGTCCTTCTATCGACTAAGAAATCGCTGCTCTGCAGCATCATCAGCTCAAACACGTTCAACATTTAGAAAGATTCTATATAGAAGTGAACGTGAAGGCATCAAAGTGGTTGCAAGACAAAGCACAGAGGCATGAGAACAGTTACATGGAGCACGGTTTGAAGGTTGGTGAGCTCATCCTAAGAAGGTCAGAAGCTCTCATGAAGCTTCATCCGTGTTGGGACGGTCTATTTATCATTCACGATATCGCTGACAATAATACGTTCCAACTTTGCACTTGGAGTGACTATGTCCTCCGGCACCTCTACGACGGGGCTCACCTCCAGTGATATCATTCCCGTTCTTCAGTCGACCCTTCACTCTGGTATGCATCTTCTGACTTATAGTGCAAGCATGCGCACACTCAATGACTCCTTCAGATTCAGAATTGTCGCAATAGTTCTACTTAGTGAATGATACGATATGTATGACTATGAACATTGTTTTGTACAGTCTATTTTTCTTGATTGTTTTACTTACAATATTCAGGAATAAAAATCGTATAACTCTCTTACTTACAAAAATAGGTTTTTGCTTTGGATTCCTTTCTTGTTCGTTTTGGTACTATACTATGTTACTTTGCAGGTGCAAAGAACTTACAACTGTTTCGGAAAAGGTTGGCAGTCGCGCGCGAAAAAAAGTAGTTCTACAGAGAAAATAAATGCGGCGGCCACACACACCACAGAGACTGCTGGTTCAAACCGCGCTCGTGTCACTTCATCTACAGGGTCAATTCCTTCTCCATGCTGCTTTCTTTGAGCCGCCGCTCATGGTACATGCTTTAAAAAATTATACATTACTCCTGACAGGTATGAAAAAACATATTGTGTCATATCTGGTGTGATAACAGTGTGACCACAATGCCGGCAGTAAATAGATACTTCATTACGTAGGGTGCGAGTCGAACCCGCGACCCCTACGATTGCCTCTTACGTTCAGTGTTCTTACACGAAGGAAGTTCTTTTTTTTTGTAGAACTACTTTTTTTCTCGCGCGACTGCCAACCATTACTGAAACAGCTGTAATGAGGAGATGATGTTGGTCGTTTGGTATTGGTCGGAGATTGCACGCCGTTCCTACTTCATTCAAACTGTATACGATAACTGCGCCACAATATTCTTACTCATACGTTGAGGTTATGTGACACAGTATAAGACTGAGACATTGGATACTGTGGATCTCTGAGACATTGTCGTCACGACTGTTCTTGCATGATAGTTTACTGTATTTGATATAAATATACCTGAGGAATCGATATTGGGTTCCCAGAATTCTCCTGATCTGTTTACGTCTACCGCCTCAGACTCGGAAGGACGGACAGCAACAACAGTTAAATGTGGCCATGTGGCCTTTTGAGCCAACAATGGCCATGTGTCTAGCGAGAAAAGATCAAAGTTAGCAATATCATGAACCAAAGAGTTTGAAAGCAATATTCCGAGTGAAAGAAGGGATCACAGGGACAACTGTGACACATGCGTGGTTAGGCAATTCAGTAAATAAATAACAAAATATAGAGCTCAAGATAGAAAAATCAAAAATTCAAAGGATCCTAAGGATTTATGTAATGATCATAACTATATAATAAAATAAGCCAAGGTCATTTAACAGTCACAGTTCGTCCACCACGTCATACTTGAGGAAATACCCCACAGGCGATTATAAATACGTGAACTGAGGGTGATACACACCGAAAGAATTAGCACAGCTGGATATGCATAAGAAAATGTGTTCAACACACCTTCTGTTATAATTGTACCTCGACCTGTATGACTCACCATCCAATACTATCCTGTCTCCCCTTTGCCATCTCTGCACTCATTTGTTTCACAATCTTGTCCTGACTAATCCTCCATGCCCTATCCATCTCTCCCTTCCCCTGCATTGTCGCCGCATCTTCTGGCAAAATCAATGTAGAATAATGGAACAGTGCTTTCACACGAGGGGCATGTATGAATTGACGATCAAGGTGAGATCACAGCTTTTTGTTGAGGATGTGTAAATGCATTTATGTCACGCGATTCGGGAAAAAACTTGGACATTAACTAGAAGGGGGTAGAAGCATGGACTATTTGGTTACTTACTATGAGAAGTTATTCAGAACAAAGACAAGATAGAGGGGTAGATGAAAGAGTACATACAAGAGATGGAAGGATGGCCAAATCTGCACCTGAGCTGATGTCATTATCCAACTATAAACAAGTCTTCGACTGCACGCCATCTCTTGTGGTCGGTCTTTCTTCGCCCGCCACCACATACCAATCTACTATAATTCTCTAAGCTATGGCCTTTCAGTTCATCTTAGTGCTTATCAACCTCAGCATTCCCCTGCTCACCCACTATGGTTATCTACCTAGTGAAGACCAAATCACCAGGTTCATCGATTGACTTGTCACAGTATCTCAGGCAACTATTGACACCTGTCCGTCTTCGCACAATTTCAGTCACAGTGACAATCTACCCAATGATCTCATTTTAAAGAGTCATATGCACGAAGATGGCTTAAGCTCTCCCAGCCTGATAAAAAGTCTTGCAGCAGAAGTTGTCACGACCGGGCAATTGGGACTAGGGATACCCCATGGCTCAAGACAGAAACTAAAGAGAAAGTCAAAATAAAAGGTAGAGGTTTATTGAGACTAAGTAATTGGCCGAGAATAGATAATCTACAAAGCTGGAGAAATACAGGAGGACCTAACTACGTATTTATACAGATTTAAGACCACGGGTTGAGTAGGTAGAGATAAACAAAGACAAATATTTAATGCAATCAAAGGAGAAGATAAAATATTCATACACTAAGATTGTGCCCTTTGGAAAACACTGAGGAGAATGTGGAAACATTCGTAGAATGTAAAGAGAGAATCCTGAATTAGGACGAGACGATATGATGCAAAGTAAAGTGTAGGTAGAAGGAAAAACTGATCTAGAGGACAATGGATACAAGGTCACAGCTTTAAACAATTATCCTCAAAAGATCAGGTATAGATAAAATTATAAAGCATTGAAAACTAAAGCCTGACACGAGTTTGAGCAAGATCGTGTTGCCATGACTTGAATATTGAACTGATCGTCTTGAATGTTGGACAAGTTAAAAGACAGAGATTAGTACCATATTCTATAATTTTATTTAAGGCAAAATGGTTGACAAGGAACTCCTGGAGCTTCGTTCGAAGGCAGGCAGAACCACTGGGTGGTGGAGTTTGAATTGTTCTACAAGAACCGGTAGTTCGGTGTGAACTTCCATATCATCATCAGATGTCTTATGGGACCTGAATAAAATATTAAAAATCCCTAGACAAATGTAGAAGCTCCCTTGGCATGCTCCAAGCCATGCATACACTTGGTCCCTCCTGTGTTGATAGAAGAAATGCTACGGGAGGCATTTCACGAGGCTTTAAGTCTACGGGCAAGGAGGCGACACAAGTGTGGGACTTGCTGAGCCATTTCCAGAAGTGGTAAACACACAGTGTTCTTGTATTGAGCTCTTCCCATCTCCTACCAGCCTTGGGAGTGTACCCATTACCCCCAACACAGCTCCAATCAATCCTTACACTTTCTTAGAATTCAAGTAACTTATCATCTTGCTTATTAGTATCCTGTTCTTGGAAAACGCTAATTGTGTGCCTCAACTCAACAGCAAACGCCAGCGCGCGAGTTGAGGTGCCTCGCCACACAACAAGAACTTCGTCTGTGGCCCACGAATCATTGACATGATCGTATACATGTCAAAATACAGGTTGAATAATTATGTATATACTAGAAATATATCTCGAATGATATCTAAACATATAAGAGTAAAGATGAAGACGAGGAGAGGCCTGTAGCCCTGTCAGGGAGCTCAGTGGGCAGCGGTATATATTCTATTGGTCTCCAGACCTTACAAGTGCTGTTGGCTCAGTCGGCAATGTGCGTTCCTGTTTGACCATGACTCCAGGAGGTTGCAAGTTCGAACCCTGCTGGTGGTCTCCAACGAAATTTAATTACTATATGGGGAGTTGTTATTTTAAATACATGCACACCTTTATTGCACTTAAGATAAAGTTGAGCCATATAACGGCTCCTCGAGCGCGAGTCGAACCCACGACCTCACCGGGAAACTCCGCAGTGAGCATACCGCTGGAACCAGAACTGCCACAATGGCTTTCTTACTGCTCTAAATTACTCTAATATATACCCTACGTCCGCCCATGCTCAATATGACTCTCAGCCCCACCCCCAGAATAATCTCATTTATATCCCCATTTATTTAGGATAATAGTGTATACCATCAATTTTTATATTGATTCACCCCCTTTAACGTGCCTCACGGCGTCATTATTTAAGGGCCATAGACGAGGCCCATGTCGCGTGGCGAGGCACCTCAACTTGTGCACCGGCGTTTGCCGTTGAGTTGAGGCGCACAATTAGTGTTTTCCCCTGTTCTTCGTCTACATCATCCAGAAGTCTAGAAGGCTTCAGCTCGTGTTCTCAATGCTGGTGTAGCTTTGTTGGGAGTTTGCTTGTTCCCATTAAAAGAATTTATGGTGTGATTATGTAGAGTATACACCTGATCAGGTTATAACTCCCATTGGTACGTCCTCAATGCTGTGTGCTACTCTGAAAATATATGTACTTACATGCATGAATACTTCAGCACTTATCATAACACATGATGAGATGAAGATATTGGCAGGACTCTCCACTGCCTATCGCCCTTCAGCTACCTATTGCCGTTCCTCTACTGTGCCTGTGGTACCATCTTCTACATCCAGTAGCACCTCATTCACCCATGACTAACCTTGTTGGAATTCTCAGGTTGTGGCTACTCCAATATTGAGGTCCACCACATTAACTCATTATTCATCATGCACATCAAACTATGCAATGCCTTTTCACTCAACCCCGATATCCAAAAGGCAGATGTACTACTCGCTCCTGGGCTATCATGGATGTGACCTATGGAGCGACTGAGATTTTTGACTTGTCATTGTCGATTCTGTACCACATAGAACCTCCCACCAGCAGGGCATACGTAGCACTGGCCACTCCTATGGCCTCATCTCGTCAGGCTTGGATGATGACTGTCACGTCCTCAGGTATTGTTCACAGTGGGACCCAGAAATAATAGGAGCACATGGGTTTAGGCCCTATCTAGGATATAACTGTAGCCCATATTGACCGGAGATATTTGGATGAGGTAGATATATCTTTAGTTAAATCTTCCATGTAGCTAAACTAGTAGAAATATCCCTCTATGTATATAGAGACAGTGGAGGGGCATCTTTGTGAAAAATTATCAATATCTGATAATTATGTGCTCACCTGCGTGCACCACTGTCAGGAGTTTAATACGTCGCAAGTTTCAGTTGTTTAACATTGTCTTCGTCATATTTTCGTTCTCCTTGACAATATCCTTTGTAGACAACACAGTCTTGTGGTACTTGTGATGCATCTTCTTGTGTCAGTTGAGTTCAATCATTTGTACAACGTCAGGAAGGCCTCGAAACATACACACTCGCAGGTCAATACCCTCAGAGGCCACACTTGTATTCAGGTGGCATTTATAACAATGAGTATTGATATACAGATACTTGTCAATGGGCAGGTATTCATGAATAGAATTAATCTACGGGTATCTTGAAGGTACCTGAGAGGTAGTGGTGAGTACTCTGGTAAATATGAGCTAGGGAAGAGGGTAAAGGGGTACTCACCTAATTAATATCATTGTACTCAACAACAAACAAACTAAATCACATCAAATCAAGTACAGGGGGCGATGCAGGACATCAATACGCATTTATAGACCCTGAAATACTCTAAATGTACACAGAATTGAGCAATAACAAGCACATTTACAATAACATGTACGGGGTGGATTCACCAGGTTAGTACACTTATTTGTTGCCACAAACAGCTTTGAGCCTGAGGATTCAAGCTACCACGTGATGCTGCTGCTATCATCATCAGACCTAGGATGAGCAAGAATATGAAAATATTAAGGATGCCAAAGAGTCAGAAGAGATTGAAAGCAGGTGTTGACAAGGATATTGATGACAATGAGTTTGAAAGGGATGAACATGGTGAGAATAAGATTGAAGTGGAGGAGAACGACGTGTGAGAACGGCCACCCAAGACTGCGGCGCTAAGTGATTTTAAGGTGTGCTACAGTATGGTCCAGCTTTTGTCCTGTCTTAAACATTGTTGTCTTGCTCATGTGCTAACTATTCCTCTCGACATCAGAAGGCCAAGCAAGGCACATGGTGTGCAAAAGTACTCAATGCTTCTCAGCAAGCCTCTGTATGAGGCTCAATCAAGTTGAACACTGTCTCAAGCTTGAGGAGGAAACTGCCTGTAGACCTTAATGATAAGTATGTATATTGTCCTCCTTCTTAGCTTATACTTATTTACTAATTGCACTCAGAACCTTGTTCTGAATTACTGAAACGTACTTAGAAGGCCAATGAAGGCCTTCGACCAAACGGGATGAAGAAAATTTGCTCTATAGTCCTTGTGAGCTTGTTGACACAATCCCATGTCTGTCGGCAACTTATGTAATTAACCCCAGTTCACAGTGAGATCACTGTGTCATAACATTGTCATTCTTCACTGTTGTGCTCTCTCTTTTCACATATCTCTCCTCATTATCTGTTAGTCGTCTTTCTTCAACTTCTGAGGATCCTAGCGTGAGTTCTATCTGTTTTTGTCTATATCCATTGAACATGCTACTAAACAAGTGATGCAGTAAGTGGTCCTATAAGCTTTGGAAAAATTACTAAAATATCAGAATAATTCCCTCTATCTTGTCGTAATTCTGGACAGACTATTCATTGAATGAAAGTGCAAAGTGCCAATTGTTGAGCTCCTGAAAGAGAGCTCATCACAATTTTAGGTGACAACGAAGCTGAGAACACAACGCAACCTGCCATGTCAGAGCGTTAGGGACCCTCATCGATATTAGATAGGTGTTAATTCACAGCCTCTGTCACACAGGGCCCATAGAGGAGCTCACCAATAATTAACACAGGCTTGAAGGGGGGCTAGGACGGCCCACTCAAGGAAGAACAAAAGGATTTAATGTTGCTGGCGTTCAAACAAGCAATGCTACACGATCACGTGTACCGTGTTGTGAGCTTGGCATGGGCCACTGTGGCTCTTTGCTTGGTTGGTGGCTTTCACTTTTGTGGATCTCTTAGAGTTCACACAGGGAGAGAGAAGGCGTAAACGAAAGGTGTAATGTATTCAAGATAATGGGGGTTGTATATAGCAGCAAATAAAAAAAGCCAATGGTCATTTTTGCCACACTGATCAACATCTCACCAAGTTGAAACGCAGCTGGGGGTACAGCTGTTGGGAAATGACAGGGTTCAGGCTGAGGAGTGTATGTTATACAAAAAGTCAGTAACATACACGCCAAGCAGATGTTTGTGACCGCTGTATACTTATTTCCCAAAAAAAATCAATGCTGTCTTGTTCTCCATCACAGCCCAGTACGCTGTCTGACCCTGCCCGAAGATATCCTGTGTCTCATGAAATCCGGTGACACGACAACAGTTCTTGTAATGTATAGCAGCGGTGTGCTTAGTCCACTTATACGCCGACTGGCATGCCGCAAGGTGTGGCTCAACAGTCTCAATGGCCTTATTGCAATTGGCCTGTACTATCCAAGGCTTCACAAGTATATTGGCGTCGCCATGAGATGAGCGTATGAGGTCAAAATTGGCGACAAAGGTGATGTCCATCAGCTCGTCCCACTTCATTGTCTTCGTGGGTGATCTTACTTTCTGTGCAAGTCCGTTGTAAGCATTGAGCGCGGAATAAATAGCCTGAGTTCATGAATTGAGGTGCTTCCAGATGCTGACTCGAAGCTTGTAGTCTGCAAAAACAAGGACACAGGGAAATTGCAGGAAAGAGAATGAAGAGGAAGTACTCAGTCCTGGTACATTTGCTTTCTGGAACTCAAAGAACCTTTGCACGACAGGCCCCTGTAGCTTGTTCAACACCTGGTGAAACTTGCAGTTGATGATGAACTAGCTGTATGTGTGCCACCGCCTAGTCTCTGTTTTTCGTGTATTCGAGACATGTGCCCTAGCATCCTCACCAAAAATGAAGGCGCCAACAGTGTTTGTTTCCGTCATCGCAGTCTCATATGCCACACTAGAAAAAGATCAGCGGGAGCCTCAGGTATACAGCCTGCACGGTAATCAAGTGTTACCTCGCAGCCTTGTACTAAAGAAACGACTGTGAGAAACGTCACTGTCAATGATATTGCCCTCACAAAATAATAGAAAAAGAAAGAGACGAAATCTATAGTAAGACTCACCTGTGAGAAGCGTCACTGTCAATGATAAAGAGACAAGGACATTTCCCACAAGTTAAAAGGACGCGCTTCGGCGCTTACCGGTCTACTATACAGTTGGAAAAGTAACTGCCTAAACGGGACGCAGAGTGGCGGATCCCAAGGCGCGGAATCCGGCCCTCTGCGGCCCGCTTGGTGGCGAAATAACTAAAGTCATAACTCTGCAGTAAGTGGTCCTATCAGCCCCGGAAAATTTGCTAAAATATCAGAATAATTCCCTCTGACTCGTTGTTATACTCCGGACGTTATTCTTTCATGCCACGTAGGGAATGCCACCATTGAGAGCAGAGGTAGGCGTGCAATGTGAGACATGAATGTAGGCCCATTGAGATAGCCGATGTTGCCGTCGACAACGGAGGCAGTAAATAGCAGCTCTCCCGCTCGCTTGAAAGCGACATCACGCCCGACGATGTGAAGCTCATGGCCCTGGCTCACAGAGAGCTGGAACAACGATAATAGATTTGAGGCGAGCCTGGGAGCGTACACAACGTCATGGAACACTACAGGACGCAACTCTCTACTACTGACAATAGGAACGAACTCGATAGACCCCATACCCTGAGAATAGATGACTGAATCGTAGGCCAAACGAACGGGCACGACATGAGGAGAGTACGAGCAGAACCAATGACGATGAGGGGTCATGTGTGAAGAGGCGCCTGTGTCTATGTTCCAGTCAGTGGTTCCACGAGAACGGAGCCAAGCGAGGCGAGCTGATGATGAAAGAGCACTTGCATGACCGGCTTTCTCCTCCTTAGGAGTCTCTCCCGAACCCGACGACGGCATAGAAGTCCCTCCTTGGGCTTCATTCGTGTTCACTCCCTTCCCTCTACCTCTGCCACGACCCCCACGCTTCCCTTGGCCTCCAGAATGCAACGACGATGATCCAGACGCCTTCTGCTTGGCCAAGGACGACGCGGACTTCATCTCAGGGCAATCGCGAACAATGTGGGAGGATGAATCGCAGAAGTAGCAGAGAGGCTTGAGAGCAGCGGCCATAGCGAGCTTCGGGGTGTCATGGATGATAATTCTGAGTTGAGGTCGTCAAGGGTGAACTTGGAAGGGCAGCGCTCCTTGATATGGGCGAGGTAGAGATCGGCGTAAGCAACGAGGTCGGAATAGGTGTACCAGTCTTCTTCTGCACAAAGACACTCTCCAACTTCTCCCACATCGCCTTTGGATCTCCCTTCTCCTTCCAGATATGTGCCTTATGATTCCCCTCAACCAACCACTAACCTCCCCACTAGCCTTCGTCTTTTCCTGATTCCACTCACTAATCTCCTTTGCTTTGGATGAGATAACAGTGACGGCATTAGCTGGCTTAGGAGCAATGTCAGTGCCATCGACTTGGGCCCAAACGCCCTTAGAACTGAGGATGGCCTCAGCATTGGTGACCCAGGAGCTGTAGTTGTAGCGATTGCGCTTGTCGACATTGCATTTGTCGTAGGACATGGTGGAGGGTAGGATAGTGAAGAAACGGAGTGATAGCAATAAAGGGGAGGCAAAACAAACCTAATCAATGAACAGGCAATTTTCGTTCAAAGTCGATAAGAGGTGCAAAATGAGTCCGATCGATAAGAGGGTGATTGCAGCGAGTAGATATCGATGTCGACGAGTCCGGCGCAAAGGGAGAGAATCAGAGAACTTGTTCTGAGGCAAGTAGGAAGAGATTTGAGTCTCAGAGATCAATTAAGAGCTAACATCAGAAAAAACCTGCCGCGGTTTTCTAGGTCATATGCAGCCTTTTCATGCCTAAGTAGACAAATTCGAGCACAACCGTACCCGAAAAGCCTAATGCATAATTTTCGGCTTATTGTACACCCCCCTTGCTAGTTATTGCTTGCTTGGTCCAAGTTGAACTAACTGAGACAAAGCTTTTAGACCAGATGCAGGAGATTAGCACGAGGTGATGTGATCACACAATAAAATGTGTCACTCCGGCGCTTCATTATGAGGGACCACAGGCGTCCTATGGATACTATCAAAGCAAAGCACATAAATATGACAAGGTACTCAAACCAGCGGAGCCATGACTACAGTTAGTGTAGAGCAAATCAATGTGGGGGGCCATAGCGTGAAGCATGGAGGGTCGAATCAACTAATAAGAACAACCATGACAAAGCAGACAGGGAAAAAAAAAGGACTACGCTCATGATGTGAGGCGCAGATAATCGAGCACTCGAAGAACGACTGTGAGAAGCGTCACTGTCAATGATATTGCCCTCACAAAGTAATAGAAAAAGAAAGAGACGAAATCTATAGTAAGACTCACCTGTGAGAAGCGTCACTGTCAATGATAAAGAGACAAGGACGCTTCCCACAAGTTAAAAGGACGCGCTCCGGCGCTTA
>NW_006763138.1:380434-386043 GCF_000264905.1 Stereum hirsutum FP-91666 SS1 | reverse complement strand
CACTCGAAGAACGACTGTGAGAAGCGTCACTGTCAATGATATTGCCCTACACAAAAGTAATAGAAAAAGAAAGAGACGAAATCTATAGTAAGACTCACCTGTGAGAAGCGTCACTGTCAATGATAAAGAGACAAGGACGCTTCCCACAAGTTAAAAGGACGCGCTCCGGCGCTTACCGGTCTACTATACAGTTGGAAAACTACCTGCCTAAACGGGACGCAGAGGCGCGGAACCGAGGCGCGGAATCCGGCCCTCTGCGGCCCGCTGGCTGGCGATATAACTAAAGTCATAACTCTGCAGTAAGTGGTCCTATCAGTCCCGGAAAAATTGCTAAAATATCAGGAAAATTCCCTCTGTCTCGTCGTAATACTCCGGACACTCCCTCCCGACGAGGCAGACCTCAAGCCCTAAGCCCCATCATCTCCGCAAACTTCTGCACTTTAACCCTAGCCAAGGGTTTAGTCAGAAGGTCTGCAGGCATCTCATCCGTCCCTATATGCTCCATCCGGATTGTCCCCTTCTCCACCTCATCCCTCAACCAATAGAACCGCAAGTCCAGATGCTTCATACGCCCATGGTGCTCCGGATTCTTCGCCACTTGAAGCGCAGACTGATTGTCGATGTAGAGGGTAGAGGGAGAGTCGAGTGAATAACCAAAGGAAGTGAGCAAGTTGCGAAGGAAGAGGATCTCTTGGCCAGCAGTGGTAGCAGCGACGTATTCGGCTTCTGTGGTGGAGAGGGCGACGATGGATTGAAGGCGAGATTGCCAGGAAATAGCGCCAGTGCCCATCTTGACGAGATAACCAGAGGTGGAACGTCCAGAATCCGGATTCCCTGCATGATCGGCGTCGGTGTAGGTGTGGAAGAGCTCAGTGGAGGAAGAGGAAGTGGGAGAATAAGTGAGTTTATAGTCGAGAGAGCCCTTGAGATACCGAAAGAGGTGCTTGATCGCTTTCCAATGCTGAAGGCCTGGATTCTGGCTGAAGCGAGCAAGAACTCCGACGCTGTGAGCTATGTCTGGACGAGTGGCGATCGCAAGGTAGGCCAAGGCTCCGACGGCATTGATATAAGGAATAGAGCGCATCTGCAACTCTTCTTCGTACGACTGGGGCGCCATGGAGGTGGAAAGGCGAATGGAAGGATCAAGGGGAGTGGAAACCGGACTGCAATCGGAAAAATTGAAGCGATCAAGGAGGTCTAAGACGTACTGGCGTTGGGAGAGTCGAATGGTACGATTGGGACGATCCCGTTCGATAGAAACGCCTAGAAGAAAGGAGGTAGGACCAAGATCGCGAAGTTTGAAGTGAGATTTGAGCTCCAACTTGACCCGGTCGACTTCAGCCTTGGATTTTGCAGCAATCGTCATATCGTCAATGAAGACGGGTATGATAATGCGCGAATCCCCTCGACCAAAGACCCAGATACTGTGCTCACAGAGAATCCGCTTGAATCCCATCTCCTCTAAGCTCTCGTTCAACGTCTCATGCCAAACCCTTCCAGCCTGCTTCAACCCGTACAACGACCTCTTCAACCTCCACACCCAACCAGCTCCCTTCTCCTCAAATCCCTCGGGTTGGCGCATAAACACGGTCTCCTTGAGCGTGCCGTTGAGGAAAGCGGATGAGATGTCAACACTCTCTAGATAGAGATCCTCGAAGGCGGCTAAGACGAGAACGGCGCGTAGAGCTGCCCAGCGTGGCGTAGGAGCGAAGGTTTCGTGGTAGTCGGATCCAGGACGCTGAGAGAAGCCTTGGGCCACCAAACGCGCCTTATACCGCTCAATCGAACCGTCCGCGTTCCGCTTCACCTTGAAAACCCATCTACTACCTATCGCTTTCGCTCCCCTTGGTAACTCGACCAGCTCAAATGTCCCATTCTCTACCAGAGACTGAATCTCGCTCAAAGCCGCTTCCCACCACTTCTGCCTCTCCTTCGGCTCCTGTTTCATCGCCTCCTTAAACGATCTAGGCTCTCCATCGTGTGACGTCGTCTTCAGCGCATGGGCAAACTCGCAGGCCTGATCGAGGGTGAGATACTCCGTCCCCATGAAGTCCAATCCGGTTGAAACCAGGGCAGCAGAGTCGTAGGCATCGCTGTCTTCATCCTCCGACTCCAAGATAGGATCCGGAATCCGAGTTTCTCTCCAAGTGGGAGTATCCGGAGTCGCTGCCAAAGGATCAGGACTATCGTCGCCTGTAAGTGGCCTATCCACGCGAGGAGGCGTCTGGAATCGAGGAGTAGGAAGACGAAGAGGATCCGGAGATACTGAGCGAGGTGGGACAGAAGGAGTGCGATGAGGAGGACGATCGTTGCGTTGCTGAATGGCGTTCTCATTGAGAGACTTCTCTGGACGAGTAGAACGGCCTGGATTGCGTCTAGGAGGAGGAGATGGTGATCGTTCTGGAGAGGGAGAGGGAGAGGGAGATGAATGGGGCGAAGGGGTACGAGGATGTGGCGGTGGCACGTGATGAGGGCGCTGAGGAGGGGCTAAGTCGACGTGCTGCGGAGCTAGGGGAGGTGGCGGATTAATAAACTCGCCAGAGGCGTCCAATTCTCCCTCCTGATCCGTCACCTCTACCCAAGATGGACCAGGAGTATCACTGGGAGATAAATCGTCGACCAGATTAATAGCCAGAGTGGAGTTACCAGGGAAGAAGCGTTCATCGAACACAGCATGAGAGCTAATGACGATCCTACGCTCAACCGGGTCCCAAAACTGCCACGCCTTCACCCCATTCCCATATCCAACGAAGATACACTTGCGAGTATGCGAAGTGAACGGCTTCCGCTTCTCCTTCCTAACGAGCACATAGGCAAGGCAACCGAAGACGCGGAAGTAGGAAACATCGGGCTTCTTCTTCTTCCAAGCAACGTAGGGAATGCCGCCATTGAGAGCAGAGGTAGGCGTGCGATTGGAGACGTGGATATAGGCGGAGACAGCGAGATCCCAGAACGAAGGAGGGAGCTTAGCTTCGATAAGCATCGCTGTAGTAGCCAGGGCCATGTCGAGATTCGCCTTCTCCGCTACGCCGTTTTGATGAGGTTCATTCGGCTCGGTATGCTGGCGAAGAATCCCTTCCTCTGCACAATACGCATCCCAATCCTTCCCAATATACTCTCCTCCCTTATCGTCCCTCAACATCTTAATCTTCCTCCCTAGCGCCTTCTCTGCATACGCCTTGAACACTCTGAAAGCCCCAAAAGCCTCACTCTTCTTCCTCAAGAACTGAACTGCCTTGAAACGTCCAGCATCGTCGATAAACGTGACCCAGTAGCGATACCCGTTGCGGGTGGGAGGGAGGGGACCCTTGAGATCACTATGGATGAGATCGAGTGGGTGAGAGCGACGAGTAGCGGTCTTGGGAACGTTATGACGACGTTGCTTCCCAGAGAGACCAAGGCTCGCAGATAGGATCGGGCGTAGAGGAGGAAGAAATGGTAAGACCGTCAACGAGCTTGAGGGTATGCATGCGTTTAACGGCGTCGTAGTTGGTATGAGAGAAACGGCGGTGCCAGAGAGAGAGATCGAGTGGCAAAGTAGAAGATAAACGAGCATGATGAACTCCAAAGGAGGAAGTACGCCCATTGAGATAGCCGATGTTGCCGTCGACGATGGAGGCGGTAAAAAGCAGCTCTCCAGCTCGCTTGAAAGCGACGTCACGCCCGACGATATGAAGCTCATAGCCCTTGCTCACAGAGAGATGGAACAACGATAATAGATTCGAGGCGAGCTTGGGAACGTGCAGGACGTCATGGAACACTACAGGACGCAACTCTCTACCACTGACAATAGGAACGAACTCAATAGACCCCATCCCCTGAGAATAGATGACGGAATCGTCGGCCAAACGAACGGGCACGACGTGGGGAGAGTACGAGCAGAACCAATGACGATGAGGGGTCATGTGTGAAGAGGCGCCTGTGTCTGTGTTCCAGTCAGTGGCTGCACGAGAACGGAGCCACGCGGGGCGAGCTGATGATGAAAGAGCACTTGCATGACCGGCTTTCTCCTCCTTAGGAGTCTCTCCCGAGCCAGCCGACGGCGTAGAAGCCCCTCCTTGGGCTTCATTCGCGTTCGCTCCCTTCCCTCTACCTCTACCCCGACCCCCACGCTTCCCTTGGCCTCCAGCATGCGATGACGACGATCCAGACGACTTCTGCTTGGCCAATGACGACGCAGACTTCATCTCAGGACAATCACGAACGATGTGGGAGGGGGAGTCGCAGAAGTAGCAAAGGGGCTTGAGAGCGGCGGCCATAGCGAGCTCAGGAGTGTCTTCATTCTGCAGGGCACGACGTTTGCGGGATTGCTCCTCATTAGAGAAGGCTTGGGTGACGTTGTCGAGGGAGAGGTCGTCGGAGAGGGTAAGGAAGGTGACGAAGTTGTTGTAGTCGGAAGGGAGGGCCTTGATGAGCGTCATGGACGATAATTCGGAGTCGAGGTCGTCAAGGGAGAACTTGGCGGGGCGGCGCTCTTTGATATGGGAGATGTAGAGGTCGACGCGAGCAACGAGGTCGGAGAGGGACTCTCCCTCTTGGAGACGAGTGGAGAAGAGTTCGGAATAAGCGTCGAATCGCGTACCAGTCTTCTTCTGCACAAAGACACTCTCTAACTTCTCCCACATCGCCTTCGGATCTCCCTTCTCCTTCCTGATATGCGCCTTCTGGTTCTCCTCAACCAACAACCAAATCTCCCCACTAGCCTTCGCCTTCCTCTGATTCCACTCCCTCATCTCCTTCGCTTCGGATGCGGTCATGGCCGAGGCGTTAGGAGGGGTAGGAGCGATGTCAGTGCCATCGACTTGGCCCCAAACACCCTTAGAGCCGAGGACGGCTTCAGCATTGTCGACCCAGGAGCTGTAGTTGTGGCGATTGAGCTTGTCAACGGCGCGTTTGTCGTCGGACATGATGGCGGATAGGATAGTGAAGGAACGGAGGGGATAGCGATGAAGGGGAGGCGAAACGAAGCTAATCGATGAAGAGGCGATTTGCGGCCAAGGGAAGAGATGGAGACGTCGATAAGAGGCGCAAATTGAGTCCGATCGAGAAGAGGGCGAATGCAGCGAGTAGATATCGATGACGACGAGTCTAGCGCAAAGAGAGAGAAGCAGAGAACTCGTTCTGAGGCGAGTAGAGAGAGATCTGAGTCTCAGAGATCAATTAGGAGCTAAGCAGAACGTTCTGAGGCGATTTAAAGCGCAGGGCCCATAACCTGTGAGGCGCAGATAATCGAGCACTCGAAGAACGACTGTGAGAAGCGTCACTGTCAATGATATTGCCCTCACAAAGTAATAGAAAAAGAAAGAGACGAAATCTATAGTAAGACTCACCTGTGAGAAGCGTCACTGTCAATGATAAAGAGACAAGGACGCTTCCCACAAGTTAAAAGGACGCGCTCCGGCGCTTACCGGTCTACTATACAGTTGGAAAACTACCTGCCTAAACGGGACGCAGAGGCGCGGAACCGAGGCGCGGAATCCGGCCCTCTGCGGCCCGCTGGCTGGCGATATAACTAAAGTCATAACTCTGCAGTAAGTGGTCCTATCAGTCCCGGAAAAATTGCTAAAATATCAGGAAAATTCCCTCTGTCTCGTCGTAATACTCCGGAC
>NW_006763138.1:355999-380262 GCF_000264905.1 Stereum hirsutum FP-91666 SS1 | reverse complement strand
GTTCTGAGGCGATTTAAAGCGCAGGGCCCATAACCTGTGAGGCGCAGATAATCGAGCACTCGAAGAACGACTGTGAGAAGCGTCACTGTCAATGATATTGCCCTCACAAAGTAATAGAAAAAGAAAGAGACGAAATCTATAGTAAGACTCACCTGTGAGAAGCGTCACTGTCAATGATAAAGAGACAAGGACGCTTCCCACAAGTTAAAAGGACGCGCTCCGGCGCTTACCGGTCTACTATACAGTTGGAAAACTACCTGCCTAAACGGGACGCAGAGGCGCGGAACCGAGGCGCGGAATCCGGCCCTCTGCGGCCCGCTGGCTGGCGATATAACTAAAGTCATAACTCTGCAGTAAGTGGTCCTATCAGTCCCGGAAAAATTGCTAAAATATCAGGAAAATTCCCTCTGTCTCGTCGTAATACTCCGGACACATGAGCCGCAAATCGCGAAGTAATCAAAGCCAATCATCATCAGCATCGATAGAGATGTCGTCATCGGAGTCAAAAGCCCTGGTAACGGTACATGATTAATACGTGCAACATGAAAAGGAACAGGTACTGGCAATAGACATCAACGCCAAACCTCTCACGAAGATCTTCAAACCGCTTGCAATACTGCATGTAGGTGTGGTTGAAATTGTCACGGGAGAACTCAATCGCGGCGTGATGACCATTCCTCCACTCGATCAGGGAAGCATAAACCTAAAACATGAATAAGGCCCCAGAACAGAACATGAACATGAACAAGTGAAGACTTACCGCAATGGCAACAAATACAATCATAGGGCCAGGGACATGCACCGGTGTAGCGTCATCCTCGGAACGAGCGATTCTGAGCTCGCAAGAATGTATCTCAAGGAAGTTCAGAGAACGGGATAGAAACTTCTTATGAAATGTTGAAAGAATGGATTGGTGGTAGAAGGATCGGGTTTGATCGAGTTTCTACCAATGGTGGGTGTTAGAAGTTAGAAGACATGTTAGAATGGAAAACGTACACCATTGGAGCTGAGGGGGTACAGATGAGTGCACACGGCAGTCAGGCAGAAAACCTCATGCACACGTTCTGTAGCCTTTTTTGGCAAGTCGAACTCGTCCAGCACGACACTGTCTGGCCAATACAGATGCAAAGGGACACACTAAAGATCCAAACAACCACGTATAAACAGGATTGTTCCAGATACGAGTCTCAACGTCGTGATGACTCATACCTTGAAGGGCAGCAAGAAGGGCTCTAACCTTCATATCAGCCCTTGTATGACGATCAGGGAATGCGTCAACACCGTATGTCGCATGCCCGGTTGTCAAGGGCCGGCTCGAATACATCTTGCATGGGCTGCGGTTGGGCTCTAAGGGATAGGAAGCGGCGACCAGGTGCCGGGAGGACAAGCTCAATGTTGCATGGTGGGAACTTGATGGAACCAATTGAGATTGACAAAGGAGGTTGGGGAGGTAGAGGCAGGGGTGGAGCCGCAGAGGCGACAAGGGGCTCATCGTTGTCTTCGAGATCAGTCACAACCTCCATGGACTGTGAGGATTAACTGTCAGTCGTCAAGTAGACAAAAACAAGAAGAAGAAAGGTGTACTGGCATGCTGTTGGTACTGAGGTCGTGTAATCGGATCGCCGACTTGTCCAGAGTATAACGACGAGACAGAGCGGATTTCTCTGATATTTTAGCTATTTTTCCGGGGCTGATAGGACCACTTACTGCAGAGTTATGACTTTAGTTATTTCGCCACCAAGCGGGCCGCAGAGGGCCGGATTCCGCGCCTCGGGATCCGCCACTCTTCGCTTTCGCTCTCAGAGTTGGTCAGGTTGGGGACCGTGCCCCGAACAGGAGTCCTACAACACATCAGATGAGTGCAAGTACATAAACACAGTAGTACCTACTTTTCAAGGTGTCAGGAATAGAAGCTCAGGGAGGGGCTAATGGCCCAGGACACACAGACACAGACACAGAGATGAGGTACAGAGACAAGGATGCAAGGGAGGCAAGAGTAGAGGTACTCGTACTTGTGACCACAGGTACTTGTGACATACTTGTGCATTTATCAGACAATTATCATAATTATTTTGAATTTAACATGACTTGATTAGAGTAGGTCATTAATGCATCAATATATCAGTTTGAAAAATAAAGTTAGAAGTCATGTGATTTTCTGCATATCAGGTAGGGCACCTTGATGTGTGCTAATAGAGAACATAACCTAACCTAGTAGTTTAAGCTAGAGCAGGGGATATTCAATGTTGATGGCAGTCTGCTCACTAATAAAGATCATGACCTAGCCCAGCCTAGCCTAGGGTACAGTATGCTCGACGCTGGTGACTGCCTGCTCGCCGATGAAGAACATAACCTAGCCTGACCTGGCCTACTGTGATGCACTTTGGGCCGCACACCTTACAAAGGTCCAAATTGTTTGTGTTGGGTGTAGTGGGACATGAAGAGATATTAGAAAAGACCTTCACACTCAAGGGCTCCTCTCAGTGAGAAATATGAGAAGAGTAAGGAAGGGAGCCCCTCACAGTTCATCGGGGACTATGCTTGCATGCTGGCACCATGATGGAGGTACATACACTCAGGCTAGCACGGTTGAAGGGATACATAGTGTCCTGCCAATCCTCTGATACTATGGCAAGGCCATCCATGGTCTACATAATGCCTGACTGAGATGTTCATGTCAACAAGAAAAACAAAAAGGGAAATGGAGATAAACCAGATGATAGTATGACAATGATTACTAGCCAAAGTGGCTGAGCAAGTAAATACATGCAGAAAATCCCCGCAAATACTGGAATGATAAGATAAGATGACCCACCCTAACTGAAGACTACAAAACTTAAATTAAAACACTACACCCCAACAAAAAGGGTGTTACACCTATGCTATGTCAATAAATCAAAAAAAAACTATATCTGCTATGGAAGTATTTGCAGATACCTCCTTAGTCACAAGTACCTGTACTCTCCTCTATCCGTACTTGCAGACATCCATACTCGTGGTCAAGAGTACAGGTACTGTACTCGTTTTATTCCCTGTGTAGCATTGAGAAAAGAAGAGAAGTATGAAGATGAAGCCTTCATTTTTGGTTGTCTATCTACTTGCAAAGAGGGGAGACGTTGGCGTGAACATCAACAACTCTAGTTCTCCTTTTTCCAAGGGTTGTTGTTCGGTTTTCTGGGATCATGAAAACCAAACCTGGGTTTCTTCTTATCTCCCGGACATGAACTGGTGGGACGGCTACTTAAGGTCGAAGGGGTAGATACTAGAGGTGAGCCAGATATGACTGTCCCATACGATGGGCCCGTATTACGGCAGAACCACGGTGAGTCACACAGCTGCTGCCTCGGAGAGTAGTGGTGTGAGGCTTGGGTCATTAAACCACCAGGAAGATATAGACCATTTGGTGATGGCATAGGTGTACTGGTGGCAGCCGAGCTCGATGACAATGACGACGGGACACCAGTGGGGAGTATGGAGGATGAGGCGAGTTGTTGGTTGGCGGTGACGGGCAAAGATGATAGATTACTGACGACAGCTGCAGCTGAGCTTGATGACAATAACGATGAGATACCAGTGTGGAACATGAGGGATGACACAGGTTGTTGGCTGACGGTGATGGGCATAGACGATGGGTTTACATGAAGCGAAGTAGGAACATCCAACGAGGGCCCTGTTAAATGAGACATCAAGACCGAGGCCGACGAGGACGCAGTGGCAGCAGGCGCAGGGAATGTGGAGGGAATGGATGTGGTGGGCAGGTCGGGTGGCGTGGTGGAAGGATCGGCCTCAAGAATCTCTACATCGTCATTGTCAATCTTGTTATCCTTTGTCAAAAGACATGCTTCAGCTGACAGGAAGGAAAGGTATTAGCAGGCTGAAAACATACCGACAACAGCTCAATTGCCTGTGAAGTTCAATGGGAACTCTTCTTTGGTATCGGTTTCCTGCAAATTGTAGCCTCTTCAGCATCGCAAGGTTGTTTTCTAAAAAGCATAAAGACGTACCACGTGAAGAGACCTTTGTCGACTCTGATGGCAATTCATCCCCTGTCTCACCTCCCATCTCGCTACTGCTGGTGTCCTCTGACTCCGAATCCACGACTCTTGCTTTCCCCTTTGCTTTCCCCTTGCCCTTAACATCCTTCTGTGCCTTTGCCCTTGCCTTAGCATTTGTCTTCTCCTTCCCCTTCCGCTTCCTCAAGCTCTTCGCACCTCCCAATCCGCCAGCTACCCTTTTCAAGGACGTCGCTGTTTTCTTCTCGAAGAGGCCTGTAACACGATCGTACACTTTGAGGGTCTTTAAGTCCCAGGAGTCATCATCTGTGATGCTCCACCAGATATGATCAGGGATTGTTTTGCGTAGGACTGAGAGTGATTGTGTTAACGATATGGAACCTGTGGCACGACAGTCAAGAAAAGTAGAAATTACCGAAGTAGAGCGTCTGATCTTTTCAACCCCATCCATCTGGTGTATTCGCCATCCTCAGGTCCTGTCCGGTCACCAATTCCTTCTTCAAGACCATAACCTTCTCTCGTGAGCCCTCATTTCTCACCATAAATGCCCGCAATATGTCACTACTCTCAACAGCATCACTCATCTCCTTCTCAATGAACCCAAACACATTTGGAAACAACCGCCTCATGAAGTTGGTGTTGAGAGAATTTGAAGCGAAGTGTCTTTGCTTTGGTATTGTTGAGATCTTGCAGCAACCCTGCCTTCCGAAGGGATAGACATGCATTGGGAGACAAATATTTGCATTTGTATGCTTCGTCATTGTCACCCTCGACACGCTAGAGAAATGAGAAGTCTTCAGCTTAAATCTCGGTAAGCTTGATATCCAGAAAGCAATGCTCACCTCTTCTAAGCTATTAGGAAATATAACTGTTGAAAGATATTCTTAGGTGGGAGATCACTCGAGAAGGGGGGATCAAAGTTGTGGGAATAGCATTCGACACGTCGCCCAGTATTTACGGTAAGTAGATAGAGTCCGAGCACAGTGCTACGGGCTGTGCTGCAGAGCCGTAGTGGAACCACGAGTCCAATAAAAATTACAGTCCCAATCTTGATCCAAGGTTCATCGCCACTCGACTTATTTTGCTGTAGGAGGATCAGGTGGCGGTGGCTCAAAAATCAGTATCACCATGCAGACTCTTCCGTAAGACAATCAGTCACCTTTCCCTTTTACTTTCCCTCGGATGTACGCTTCCCTGACCCTGATGCCTTACTCGAAGAGCCTGAAGTGGCAGCATTGTCACTTCCTTTTGTAGGGCGAAACCTCAAGAGCGCTTTTGCCTTTGCGTCCTCCGGGGACACCACATCCTCAAGGTGTAATACATTCACAGCAGAGTGCACATTTTTGAGAATTCTCTAGGTCAACTAGTTATCGCTAGAAGTTAACTCGTTTTCTAGAGGATGAGCACTCTCAATATGGAGACAGTCGAGACATAGTTCGGGCTCAGAGTCTAGTGGAGTTAACGGCTTTTTGAATCGTTGACATGGGCATGGCTGTCCGTTTGTCTTTGTATCAGCACAGGTGTGTGGAGCGGCCATGGTGACGAGAAGGGAATCACAGATTAGGGACGGGATGATGAAAGTCGAGCCAAAGGCCAGGAGAAGATAAAATTTCTTTTATTCTTTTTGTTTTATCTTCTTTGTTTGAATTTGAGCCACTTGAGCGAGTGGATGCTGCAGGTATCCAGTACCTCCACCCTAGCATCCTTATTATTATTCTATCATTTTTCCGTATTTCTATCGGCCACCATTCTATCCCTATTCACCCTACGATCATCCCTGCTCATATTCCCCATTTTATCCATATATAACCCAGCCCGTTTCACCATATACGTCCTACCTACCCGCCCTACCCATTCTCCAGCACCCCTACCCCATCCCCTACCCCCAGGACCACCCCTATACGCCCTACCCTACCCTCAGGACCACCTCTATACGCCCTACCCTATCATCCTGGGCCACCCGGCCATCCAGAACCATCCCTGGCCGCCCCAATAGCCAGCCCAGTACTGACATTTATAAATCTTGGGCCAGAGGAACCTTTGTAAAGAGCCCCTTCTGACTACCAGGTACATTTATAAAGGTGGTACTCGTGGCCACGGAAAGTCTTTAGCCACGGTCACGTGAGGTCAGTGTTCGAGTTCCGCACGTCGTTACACGACATGTCTTCATTGCTACGACTATTCCCGCACGTTCAAATGGACCACTTACATCCTCTAAATGCAGGAGAATCCTCCAGCTTGTCGATCTTGACTGGTCTTATCGGGCTATTAGCCAAAAATTTGACTGCCACCACTCTACAGTCAAGTACACCCTCGAACGAGACAGGAAGTTCCATACACACCAGGATCTCCCTCATCCTGGTCGACCTCGCACTATCGATGCTCGCACCAAGCGCCATACCATCCGAAACCTCAGAAAATACTGTTTTGCACCCTATGCAGCCATTGCCGAATACATCCCAAACGTGAACGAGCGCTGAGTTTGTGAACACGTATTGTTTCTTCGATGTCAGAAAGACGGCTCACAAACATGCATTCCGACCGCACTGTCCACAGGCCGACACAACAGGAAGAACATCACAACAACCTCGTGCAAAATATGAGAAGGAAAGTCTTAAAGATGGGGAAAAAGAGAAAGGTAAGTCCACTATTATGATAAACACATCAATATTGTTATGAGACGAGACTTAGCTCAATGTGGGGCAGGAGTATGCCAAACCTGTAAAGACCAATCGGCGGAACAGAAATGTGTCCGACATGTGGACAATATATTGATAGAGAATATTGGAGAATATCATGGATATGATCTGAGTCCTGCAGAGAACGATAACATTCTTCACCCCAAGGTCAAATATTCTAATTTCGGTATACTCCAAGTTTGACATTTTTGATTATTTGAATGCACCATGTCTGTAGGATCTCAATGATGGGTTGACTGATCATATCCTCCATGCCAACACATTCAAATGGATCAATGTGCAAGCTAGACCTGATGTATATGCACGGTGTGGACGAGACATTACTCTCCTCAATGCACCTGCAGAATATGAGAAGAAGACCGATGAACAGTGGTTTAAGGATCTAGGAATCGAAGATTTTACACCAACATAGGAGCAGAAAATTAGTGACAAGCAGCATTATAGTATAATCTGTCCTTATACTGCCTCTGATTATTTCATTTAATATTGATCCATATTAGTTTTCACTTCAGGTCAGTGCCGTTCACTTCAAAGCCTTCATAGAGGAGCATTTAGGACACATGATTGAAAGGTTATAAGGGTGTCAAGCGAGGCAAATCCTTTGAATCTTGTACATATGGAATCATGATACCTGTGAGCTTACGAGCTGCGCCTGGAGGATGACCAGTGGATTCGTACACAACTTACTCATACATGTCACCGAGCGTCACCTCAAAAAACATCAATATCCTGTTCGAGCATGCAGAGGTAAGTTCACCATTGTCTGAACTTGAATATTGCATGACTTGTTGTTGACTGAATTGGCTTATATCATAACATGGTGTAGGATGCAGAGATCCTGAAGGAATCTTTGAAACCATTCATCTTAAAGCAAATATATGTCATGGACCACCTAACAAAGGAGGGTGGATTGAATCAGCTTGGGTCCACCGGGATGAACCTTTACTATTGCACTAATTACATATCTCTCATCTATGCTGATCGAGATGCCTTGCGTCACAGTCTGCGCTGTCAGCTGCAGAGACAGAACTGTCTTCCTGATGAGTTCAATTTCTGCTACATACGGTGGGGTATTCTTCTTCACACTCAACTTAATACTGCTTGGTACAAAGTCTTATTACATGTCTCTTGTGGAAATTAGATCTGACAACCTTTCAGGATGTTCCGCAGCGAGGATGAACATTGTACAGAGATGCCCCGCCATTCATTCTGCGATCACAGACGTGCACAGGGTACCATAGTGCAGCATCCAATCACACATCTCGGCAATCGATCATCACCAAACCCTCAGCCTCCCAGGTCTTCTGGGAATGCACATGCAGAGCTTCTCACTATAGGCTCTGATGGAGTCCATGAGAAGATACCCTGAAAAGACTTCACATGGTCACACAATGAACCAAGTCCGTCGAGAATGTGAGGCTAGAGTGGAGTGGTGAAATGAGTACACAGGTATGTATTTGTGAATTGTATTAGCCATCCTCATAGGCATTGACTTTGTATTCACACTACCAGGACGTGCCAACTGAACATGATCAAGGACGATGAGAATGAGAATGAATTTTGAGGTTGTGATAGTATGAAGGAGTAGATTTCAAGTTAGTTGGGGATCTCACAGGTTGTAGCAAATATCTAGCTTACTGTTGTAAGGCTTTAAAAAGAGGCCTGCCCGACATCCAACCCTTTAGTACTGCAAGCCTGTCACCTTAAACTTGAACTAGATACAAAGGCTGCTGAGAACAGCCCAGTCAGTCCGGACTCCGAACCAGAGGATACAGCAATCACAGATTATATATATATATATATAATCGACATATAGCGGTGAAAACAAAATTATCATACAATGTGATCGCCGTACTGCTATACCTCTCGGAAGTCAGGTGACGTCCCTTATCCCTGCCGGGCCGTCGCCGTTGCCTCTTTGGTAGTTTGTCCTCATGTCCCTGCCTGATTGTTGCCTAGAATATTATATTCAATTTATGGTTGCAAACAAAGACATTGATCTCATTAGTACAGCGTGTCTAATCTTACGAACATCGTAAAGGGTCATAAAAACATCAGGAAGTGTGAGTATTGAATATGTGTGAGAAAAATCAGACATGGAGCCGAGCTGAGATCCGAATCATCAACCCTCAAGAGGACGACACTGTCGATCCTGCCTCTCCTTGAGTACTAGAATCAGAGCCGGTCGCTAGAAGCGCCTGCATTTTCTTTTGCTTCGAAGAGCCACCCCCAGTAGCTATAGAGTCATTCTCCGATATCTCCTTCCTCTTCTTACCTCCGCCACTGCCACGTTTCTTCACGTTCCCGTGACCAGTCAAGAAATTGGAGTCCACAGGTCCTGTGCGAGTGGGTTTTTTGCGACCTCGTGGGTTTGTAACCCGTAATTCTGCATCAGTGTGCAGCGCGGCCAGATTTGTAGAGCTATCTTGAACAGCGACATTGAGAAGGTAAGTGTCTTTGGTCAAGAGGATGGTCGACATTGTGATGATGGAAGGATTAGGAGCGGGAACCAGGTCTTGAATTGGGGCAACAACAGTCATGGGAACGACAGGAGGAGTGGCCGGTGTTGCGATGTTTGAAATGGGGCGCAAAACATCTGTGGCTCCATTTGGAGAAGTTCGTGAGATCGATGCCGCATCAGGCAGGCTCGAAATAGAACACAATGTTGTAGTGGTAACATGAAACAAGAAGTAATTGGAAGGTATGTGAGTAGTTTTGGCTGCAGAGACTGTCAAATCGGTATTTACCTGCTTAATTTCCGAATCTGCAACATCTGCCTGCACCAAAGACTCTGATACTTGGACAAATGAGTTATAAACTTACTTCTTCAGGTGTGAAGCTACCTTTGAGATTGATGCTTCAATTTTAGATGTGGTAGAGGAGGCACAAGAGACACTATTCAAAAATCAATGACTAAAGCAATGTATAATCTGCCAAATACTCACAGACTCGAAGGTTTAGCTTAGGATGTTTGAGCTACAGAGGGTGACAGAGCCCGAGCCACCTGCTCTGATGTACTAGTGGAGAAGGAAGTGGTTGCCCTGATGACGAAGACACATCAGTTTGAGTTTGTGAACATAAAATATCATCAGAGAAGGGTAAAATAGGCTTATAAAATGGCGCCAGCATTGATTTCCGCCTGAATGAGCGCGTCAATCCAAAGAATCACAATGCCAATGTTTGTCGCTGTCAGAATGACCTCATCAATTATCACAAGAGTACATATGAGTTTCGTTCTGTGCTCCGTGATTATGGTACCATCATTTCTGTGGTCCCAGTTCACTTCAAAGCAATGGTTGAGGGCATAGGTAGAGCCTTCATCTTTGACATCGCTTGGATCTAGAGCAAAGGCTTCCACAGAGTCATTGAGGGGAAGACCTTCAGGAAGTACTAGAACAAGGTCCTTGAGGAGTTGGAGGTGTGAGTGTCACGACCACTGCGGACTTCTAAGCTTGAGCACTCAGATGAGCGGCTAAGGCCGAATGTAAGAACCCTAGATGCTGGGTTACGTGAGATCGGACTATGTTGATAGTATCCGAAGGGTGGTTCATAGCTCAAGATTGCGGCTGGGGGCGTGATCAAGAGGTGGGCAACCTAAAGTCTAGTCTGCACTCGAGTTTGACGGGGCGTGCTGAACGATGGAGAGAGAACCAAGATAACGAGTATATTTCAAAGGGCCTGGTGGGCGTGGAGATAGATCAAGTATGTGTAGTCAAAGTTGTTGTTGGTAACCATACCAAGTGCAACAGTGGGCTGGTAAATATCCAAAAGTACCAGGTGACTAAAAGGGAAGGATCAAGTTAAGGGAAAGTGAAGGTGAAGGTATTCAAAGTATATATACGTAGAAGGGGAAGGGAACATGTAAGCATGGGAAAGGGGATGCGTAAGTGTGGGAACAAGGATTTGTAAGCCAAGGAGAGGACACATCAGTGTAAGGTAAGCATGATGAGTAATAGTATAAGAATAGCATGGAAACCGGAGAAGCGGGGAGGCATGGGGTGTACGTGTAAGTGTTTATAAATATAGTCCGGATATTCGTAGGAAGCGAGTCAATCGAAAGGAAAGGGAAGAGTGAACCGGATCACGAGCGATATAGGAAGGGAAATAGGGGAAAATGAAGAAAAATAAATAGGCCATGTCAGGACGGCCATGACAGTGAGCGAGTGATCTCAACTGTGAACGCAAGAGTCATGGCCAACCAATGCAAAGCACCCACAGTACAAAGTAAAGCCTCCTGCCGGCGTCGACTTGGTCTATTTGTACCACACAAGCCACCTGCAGACCACCCACAGGTAATATTAAAGTTCAGATTCTGATGATAGACTGTACAGTTGCTCATATACATAAAGATGAGTTCTTACAATTTCAGGCAAGGAGAGTCATAGCAAGTGTGCCACGTATAGTGTGGCCACAATTGATTTTTGTACTTCTATGGGATAGCCTCATCCATGCAGCTAAGGATCAGCCATGCCCTGTTATGGACACTTTTTCTTCTTTGTTACTTTGTTTATCTTTTCATTTTCTTTTCCTTTACCGCGTTCCTAGTTAGGCGACACACTCCCGGACTTCGGCTCAACCCCTTTTCATTAAAATCCCTTTAAACCCTTCTATAAACATATCCCTTTCTCTGATGGACACGTATACTTAAATTGGACACATATACATACTTCGAACACGTACGATAATTGGCTGGACACGTAGGGAAGAACTACGGACACGATATCTTATTCAAATATTGACTACCGCGGCGTGGCTTGGCTCCGGCTCGGCAGAGCAGACAGACTCATAGGCTGATGTGGCGGACCTATATGACGTGACAGTTCTCACGGACTTGTACTAGTATAAATATTGGACCCTTGTAGTCGAGATTTGCTAACCTGTTCACTTGTATTGTACCTATAGTGTTTCAGTTGAATTCACCAGAATTCTCAATATCGTCTTGTGCGACCTCAAGACGATACCCCTCGAATCTTAACTACTGAAGAACTTTATTATCAGAACCTTGAATACACATCAGCTCTAGCAGGACACCTGCCTCAGAAGAGGACACCTCATCTGAACAAACTCGATCCTAGACCGGACGCCGCGTCTAGACAAACCGAGCCAAAACCCCAGATCTAGAACCTCCAAAGCCCCTCGCTGATCGCCCAAGCCGACGGCGCCGAACGACTTGATCGTTCCCTGCTTCACAAAACCGACGCCGCCCTTAAGCCTAGCTTAAGCCCGGTCGTAACATTTGAACAGGTTCTCCTAGCCTAAACAATTAGTCCGTGGAGGGACTCAGGAAATAGACATCACGGCACCCCAAATCGAAGTACCCCGAGGAGTATATCTCCCGGACCATATAAACGTCCTCCAAGGTTCTGGAAGACTTTATACCTCTGAACTACCCCTTCATTATAAAGAACAAGACTCTATCTTTTTCTGCAAGGTAGGCGGTGATCATTGGATATATACCGAAGAAGACAAGGATTGGTATGAAAAAGAGGTACCATTTTCGACATATAGCAGTCAAGGAGGAACAAGGACTATCCCATACCATCTTCCTAAACCCGCCAACTCATACCACGACAGGGAACGTTGGAAGTGCAGAACCTTCCTAGATGGGACACGCACTGAAACTAAACAACAAGAACAGAACATCCAGGTTTTACACAACCACTGGGTGTATGCAAACCATACAGACGTTCCATTCAGGGTTCTAGCAAAAGATCCAGACTACGAGCACCTTAACTTCGACTCTAAAGAAGAATCATCCCCACCACCACCACCACCAGGAGGCTCAGGAGCGAAACCAGAGAAGGAAACCAAGAAGGATACTGCACCACCGGAAGGACCACTGCCACCACCATCACTAAGCAATTCATCAGGCGCAGACACAGACTCAGACACAGACAGTGACTCTGACGAGTCTGACGATATGGCCAAAGACACCAAGATCAGCGCACCTGACAACTTTACAGCGCTAATCAGAAAGATGCGGAATCACATTTTTTGCGATTTCGCCTCCGGAGAGCGCCGCCGGCCCCGGAACCAGTTGCGCCGGTGGCCCAGGTGCGAGCTCAGGGTGGAATATCGTAGATCTATTTCTGTGGCTTGTCGCGTCTATGTACATTCTTTGAAACATTGCAAGCACATTGCAGCTATGTATTTGAAACGGAAAAAAATGAGAAATTGTAACTCTATGGTGGTTTTGTACACATAGCTAGGGGCATAGGTAGTGACACACCGCTTGTGGCAGAGTTGTGATGTGGCACATATTGTCCGTTGTCTTCCACAACTACCATGGCCCCGCAGACAGTCTCTAAGGACCGAAAAGCCTTGATCCCTCATCTTTATCACACAAAGCGGCTCAAGGTTAGGCGTATATGCGAGTATCTCCGGGTCAAGAAGACCTGTGTATACAATGCATTCAAGTATCACCGTCGTTTCGGCGTTCCTTGGAACATCCACGCTCGACGCCCTGGACAACATCGCAAGATGTCCTACATTCATCTCAACTTCATCTACCACTTCCTCCAAGAGAATCCTTGTACCTACGTCGATGAGCTACAAGACATCATCCGTGATCGCTGTGGCGTCCACGTCTCCTTCCAAACCTCCACGTCTCCTTCAAAACCATCCTCCGAACTCTCCGCTATCTGCACTACACACACAAGACAGTTTTTAAGAGGGCCCTTGAGCGTAACGAGAAGCTCCGCGCTCTCTTTGAGATTCAGATTGGAGAATTAGTGAGCGACCCGAACATGCTAATCTTCCTGGATGAGGCGGCGAAGAATGACAAGACGGCGGGGAGGAATAAGGGGTGGTCGCTAAAGGGGACTCGTTGCGTACAGCGACGGTGCTTTGTTCGGGGCAAGCGCTATTTGATCCTACCTGCTCTCACTCTTGATGGAATCATTGCCCATGAGATCTATGAAGGCTCTGTGACTTTAGAGAGGTTTTATGAGTTTCTCAAGGACTATGTGGTAAGCACACTACTTGGATGAGTTTTTCTCCATTCCAGCTGACTTAGATTCCTCGTCTCTACATATCCCTGCTCTTTTCTGGATGGCTCATAATATAATCACTGTAGATTCCACTTACAAATCCATACCCTGGACCACGAAGTGTACTTGTCCTTGACAACCATGCAGAGAAGATTCACCAGTTAGTTGTGGATGAGGCTGGTATGGCCCATTTTAGTGGTCTATTTGCACCTGATGCTCACTATTTGGAACAGAGTGCAAGCTTATATTCCTCCCCCCATACTCCCCGGATTTCAATCCAATCGAACAAGCTTTCTCATCGATCAAGGCATTCCTACGTCGGCACTGGGACGACACCTCCCTGTGTGTTATCGATGAAGCATGCCACGCTATAGGACCATGGAAAGCCTTTGAGTACTTCAAGTCTTTAGGATACTGTAGTTAGATTGTGTGCTCCTTCTCTTTATGAATATATGTCTTGCAGCATGATATTGTCAACCTAGAAGGTCTGGTACTTAAACACGTGTGTATGTGACGTGTTGTGACATTTTCGGCGTTCATCGTGTCGTCGTTTCTTATCAAGAAAATTATACTTTCATCTCTGCCGCTACACACTCCTTTCAATCATGCCTCCCACACCAGACTGGGATCCTTCTTTAGATGGGACTGCAGACGCTCGCAGTATCACTGTGCTGGCCGTCATAGAATATCCGAAAACATCAGCCAGTTCTGGTAAGAAGAGTGGGAGGCCAGCGAAGACGGAGAAGAAAAAGGAGTTGGACTTTGTGTTTGAAGAAGGCCAGGATGCTTATTTACGGCTCCTACGTGCCCTGTTAGAACGGCATGGACAGAATAAATACCGTGTCACGGCGAGAAAGCCTTTTAGCATCCAAGCTCTTGTCCCTCCTCAAAAAGTGTACGTTCATATGTTTGATTACATACTAAATCACAGCTAACGAGGGTCTGCTGGTTTTTTCATCACTACAGCAAAAAAAATGCTCGTACAATCGACGATACATCTGACTTCAATGATTTAGTTCGACGTATTGAGAAGAACAAGAAGATCGAGTTGGTCACCATCTTTGTTGACCTTCAGGATGTCGCAAAGGCATGCAAGATACAGCAAGCAGGCGATGCCTCCAATAATGGCCAATCGAGCGGTGACTCTGACTCAGATTCCGCAGATGACATGGTGTGTTCTTTCACACATCAAGCGACTTCTCATGACCGTTCTGATGTGCATTGGATGTGCGGGCAGACCCATGATCCTGCTCAAGATTCTGAACGCAACCGGGGACTCCTCCATGCGCACGGCATGCTTTTCAAGGAGTGGAGCGACAAGACCACCGGAGCAAAGACCTTTAGGCCGGAGAAAGTTGGCCTGCAGGGCGAGCCATTCGTGATGTCGAAGACCATGATCTCAGAATGGTGTTGAGCACTGGTGAGCAAGTGTTTTGTCTCTCGGTATAACTCGCTCATGCAGATCAATTTTATCGCCATTGTCAGTATAAGCACCAAACCACGGTGAAGACCCCTCCCAATTGTGATGCTTTCAACCCCCAAAATCACCAGGTCATCCTCCACCCCAAGCGCAAAGCGGCAGTTGCTGCAGCACACGCTCCACCGGCCACCAGTGACATCACGGCCCTTGCTCAGATTATCACCGCACTTCGCCCTGACATATCGACTCCCACCTCGACCACGCACGTTTCAAAGCCTAATCCTGTGGCGCCTGCTGCCCCTGTGCCCAGTACTCCGACTCGACGCCACCATAATACCGCTACTTCTGAGCCGGCTAGATCCCCTGCTCGCCCAACACCGACTAAGCTTCGCCGTTTTCTCGAGCACGCAGAAGCAGAAGTCGGTATTGAAAATGCGACGCTATACCAGGGACGCTTAGAGCTCGAACGATATGGCCCCGACATCTTGCACGAAGTGGACAATGCTGACCTCCGAAAGCTTGCAATTCCACCGGGCGACATCATTCGTCTCAAGCGTGCTGCCCCAAAATGGTACAACAGTCCCGCCGTAAAGCGCTCTCGCTCATCCTCTCCTGACACCGAAAAGGCAGCCCCACGTAAGACTGAGGATTAGCGTAAGATTCGGTTTGAGCAGGTTGAAGTGGACAGTTCTGGGGCACGGACGTTCTGGGGCCCACGGATGGTGGTCAGTGACGCTCCGAAGCCAACTGAACATTATTATCAGTACTTCAATGAAGCAATGGATCAGATGGTGAGGGTTCTGGATGGTTGGGTGCCCGTTGAAGAGGGCGTGGGAGATGATGATGGCTCCGATCTCTTTGGTGCCGGCGGGTTCTGAGTCTCGAGGTTTTTCTAGTCTTATTCTAGCTCTCTACTCTTTTCCATCACATCTTTCGGGTTCTTTTATGCTACCATACATGACTCTTTTGAGTGTCTTTACTCCATTATAATCCTTCTCCAATATTGTGCCACTTCTTTTACTTCAAGCACTCGACTTTCACACAGAGTCCCTACTACTATCTTCCTTACCGGTATACCCTCATCTAGTACTACCCCTCTGATACAATTATACACCTTCAAATACATTTGTATTGTCTCATAAGTATTTCAACCTGGCACCCGTGGCAGCAGTGCATTATCGAGAGAGCGAAGGAGCTCGTACCCACAAATCCACACCTTGGGCGGAGGTGGCACCCGCGCGACTAGTTCCGGGGTCCTGCGGTGCTCTCCAAAGGCGAAATCGCAAAAAATGTGATTCCGCATCTTTCTGATTAGCGCTGTAAAGGCAAAGCCTCTAAAGTCCAGGAATTCATCACCAGCTGCGAATTATATTTTGCTGCAAACCCGGAAAAATACAAGGAGGATGAAAAGAAGATTATCTTCGCTCTGTCATATATGAAAGGGGATACGGCAGGAGCATGAAAGACAGTCTTCTTGGACAAGGTCAATGGACCTGAAGAGGATAGTGACGACGAAGAGGGAGAGGAAGGGAAAGGCTTGGGCATATCTCCCATAACGCCCAAGAAGCCGGAGTACGGAACCTAGAAGGATTTCAAAGCACAAATCCGAAGGGAGTTCGAACACGCTGCTCAAGAAATACAGAGCTGGTTCGACCTGGATAGTTTCCGCCAGGGAAATATGAACGCCACCGACTACGTCACCAAGTTCAAGATCCTTATTTCCAAAGGCAAAATCAAAGGAAATAATGTGAAGGTCACATTTTTTCAGAAAGGCCTCAACCATGCCCTTCGCACCAAGATCTACAGCACATTCCCGCTGCCAGTATTGTTCGAGGAATGGTACGAAAGGGCAACAGCCATGGACGCGCAATGGAGAGCATCTAATGCCTCCACCCCAGGCAATCGCGGCCGATCCTTTAACGAGAAGAACCGCTCCAACACAACCCAAGTTTGAGCGGTCAACCTCAGTTTTCAGGAACGCCAGAAGTACATACAGGAAGGAAGGTATTTTAGATGTGACCAGATCAGACATCGTGCCGCCGATCCCAAGTTTCACCCAAAGAACAACCAAGGCGCCCCAGGCAAAAACACCAATCCTTTCTGTCAGCAGATTCGCCAGACCACAGTCAATAACCAACTGACATTGACCTCAAACCTGCCACAGAATGAAGCTCTACCCCAAGAGAAGAATGTGATACAAGAACTCGTTCGCAAGATCCAGAATATGACGAATGAAGATCAGGACACGGTCCTAGAGATGTTTGGGGAGATGGAAGAAGTAGGAAGAGACACGGAGTCGAACAATGGACAGGATTTTTGAAAGGCCTGAAGCTCGTGACGCAACTTCAGGCACGGATACGATTCCCTCGCGATGTACTCATACGGACAATAGCTATGCCACAATCTATGCGTTTTCCAGTTTACATCAGAGAGAATCATCAAGACGTCTATACCCGTGCTCTAATTGACTCAGGAGCCAGCGGGCTATTCATCCATTGGAATTTTATCTGAAAACACTGAATCCCCACCAAGGCCTATGCAAAACCCAAAATCGTTTGAAATATTGACAACTCTGCCAACATCCTAGGAAAAATTACGAACTATATCAAAACCACTCTCAAAGTCGGTGATCACAAAGAACATGCCAAATTCTCTGTCACCGACATAGGAGAAGACAATTTAATCTTAGGACTTCCTTGGCTACGGAAACGTAATCCAGCCCTTAACTGGAGAAACGGGCATATGCTGTTCTAAGACTGTTCTCTTTCCTGCGAACTCACAATGCGCAAAAAGAAGAAACAGAAGAAGAAAAAGAAGATCCTTAAAGCAATTAAGGAACACCACACTTCCAGAATTATAGGAGGCGTAAAGACGACATTCAGAGAAACGGTAGCGAAAACTACATTTTCTGAATGAGTCCAGAAGCGATTGGATCAACATCGCTACAGGATATGTATCAAGGAAGCCGGGCAGGCCTTTATAAAATCCATGAAACTAGGAGAAGATGATGAAGTGTGGTGGACGCCAGGATTTGAAGAAGACGAGGAAGAAGAGTTTGTGCGACGTGCGTCGAAATCTACAGAACTTGCTGAAGAAGCTTCTAAAACCAAGGAAGCCCGCACCTACAAGGAAATTGTACTAGAACAATATCAACAATTCCGAAAAGTCTTCAGCGACGAAGAATCAAAACGATTCTCCACTTCAAAGCCTTGGGACCATTGCATAGATTTCAAACCCGATGCCGTACCACGAAACACATGCAAGGTCTATCCTCTTACCCCGGCTGAACAAATAGCACTCGATAAATTCCTAAACGAACATTTGAAAGAGGCACAATCCGTAAATCTAACTCTCCACTAGCATCACCATTTTTCTTTGTCAAGAAAAAGGATGGGGAACTACGACCAGTCCAGGATTATGGGAAAATCAACAAAATGACCATTAAAAATTGATACCCACTACCCCTTACCACAGAACTATTCGACAGAATGGCTACCGCCTTCATTTTCACAAAAATGGACGTTTGATACGGCTATACCAATATTTTAATAGCCGACGGGGACCAGTGAAAAGCAGCCTTCCTTACCAACTGAGGTCAATACGAACCCATGGTCATGTTTTTCGGCCTCACCAATTCCCCTGCAACCTTCCAAACGATGATAGACAATATATTCCAAGACTTAATTGCCACTGGGAAAGTGGTAATTTACATGGACGACATCCTCATCGGAACCGAGACACTTGAGGAACACCGAACTATTGTCAATAAAGTCCTAAAACGACTTCAAGACAACGACCTGTTTCTTAAACCCAAAAAATGCACCTTCGAAGCTTCAGAAGTCGAATACCTTAGAATGATTTTAGGGCATGGAAAAATCTCGATGAACCCCATCAAAGTTGCTGGAGTACTAGAGTGGCCCACTCCAAAAAATTTAATGGATGTTAGGTCATTTTTAGGATTCGGAAATTTCTATCGACAATTTATTCAAAACTTCTCGGACAAAGCACGACCCCTCAATGACTTAACGAAGAAGGATGTCAAGTGGAGATGGACAGACATGGAACAAAAGTCCTTTGATAACCTCAAACAGGCCTTTACGACAGCGCCTGTTATTATCCAACCCGACCCCGAGAAACCATTCCGAGTAGAATGTGATGCATCCGGATTTGCGATAGGAGGAGTACTATCCTAGCAACATGAAGGACACTGGCATCCATGCGCCTACATCTCTGCCTCAATGAGCGAACCCAAACGGAACTACGATGTACACGACCATGAACTTCTAGCAATCATGAAGACCTTCGAAGCATGGAGGCACTATCTTGCAGGAAGTCCACACAAAATAGACGTATGGTCAGACCACCGTAATCTACAGTATTTCCGAACCGCTTGTAAGCTTAACAGACGTCAAGCCCGATGGAGCGCAGAATTACAAGACTACGACTTTCAGATTACCCACAAACCCAGAAAGACACAAACAAGGTCGGATGGGTTATCTCGAAGACAAGATCACGACGATGGATCCCAGGACAATGAAGATCAAATTCTGTTAGACATGGATTCAATCCACTTTCAAATTTGTGACAGCTCTAACTACGACGAACAAGTCGTCAAAACCCTAGAAGCCTTAAAAGGAGACAATCGCGTGATTGCTCAAGATTTAAAGGACTGGAGGGTTCAAAACGACTTGATTTATTATTGTAACTGACTCTACGTTCCAAACGACCTCAGCCTACGACAAACAATCGTCCAGCTCCATCATGACATGGCCACCACGGGCCATCGAGGACAAATTGCCACAGTTTTGTCAGTAGGACGAGAGTTTTGGTGGCCCGGGATGACCACCTTTGTACGAAACTACGTCAAGGGATGCATAGTATGCCAAGCCACCAAAAACCAACCACGGAAACTGCCAATCCCGACTCAATCAATTGTAGTAGAATTCACGCTACCCTTTCAAGCAGTCACCATGGACTTTATTACCGAACTATCAAAATCCGACGGATACGACTCCATAGCGGTGTTTGTCGACCATAATTTGACAAAGGCGGCAATAATGGTCCCATGCCACAAGACTATAACGGCTGAACAAACCACCGATATATATCTCCAATGTGTTTTCTGGCGCTTTGGACTACCTCAGGTCAATATATCCAATTGAGGACCCTAGTTTAATGCAAATTTCATACGCGAATTGTACAAGAAATTAGGCATAAAACAGCGGTTCTCAACAGCTTATCATCCACAAACCGACGGAGAAACTGAACGAGTAAACCAAGAACTCGAACAATACCTCCGAGCTTTCTGCAATTTTTGACAAAACAATTGGGCAAAATATCTTATATTTGCAGAATTTGCACATAACTCGGCACAGCACTCTTCCGTAGGCCAGACACCATTCTATCTTCTCATGGGTTATCATCCCCACTGGTTTCCATCGCTGGGACACGAATCCTCTGCCCCCGCAGTCGAACAACGCTTGGAAGAATTGGACAAAGCCCGCTCTGATGCCGAAGCCTCTCACGCAATGGCTGCGGAACTTATGCGAAGACATGACCAAGGAAATATGCCAAGTCTTCAAAAGGGCCAACGAGTATGGCTTGAAGGCAAGAACATTACAACTATGCACCCATCGGCAAAACTTCGGCCCAAGCGATTTGGTCCATTTGCGATAGAGGAAGTCTCAGGACCGGTCACGTACCGACTCAAACTCCCTGCGCAATGGACAATTCACCCGGTATTTCACGCCAACTTACTCACACTCTACCATGAGACCAATGAACATGGACCAAATTCTATAAATCCCCCACCTTACGTCATAAATGAAGAGGAAGAGTGGGAAGTTGACAAGATCCAAGACGCTGGATGGCGCAGACTCGAAGGTTCTCGTTCTCAAGCCCTGCACTTCTTAGTACACTATGCAGGCTATGACGACAGCGAGAACCAATGGAGACCTCACACAGAATTCCACGACGACGATCAAGTGGTACTAGACTTTTACTTGGCACATCCAGATGCCCCCTCTCATTCCCATAAACCCGCCAAGATGACACGTACACAGCCTCGGCAACGTTGACTATAAGAAGGGGGGTAAAATTCCATCGTTTCACTCCTCCCCAGTCAACGTCTACTCGCCGACTACCCACCAAGTCTCAAAATCGTTTGAAATCAATCACCATGTCCGCTCCTAACACTCAGCCAAACCCCGCCTCTAACACGCAGGCCAACCCTGCTCCCAACAGCCAGACCAATCCAACCTCCAACGCTCACCCTTATGCCAGTCAGCCCAATCCAACTCCCAATGCTCGCCCTTACAACATTCTACTTACCCTTCCCAACGATCACAATATTCCAATCCGTCCTCTTTATAATGTTGCCGTCGTCACACAAGACCTCGCCACGTCGGGCCTGCAAGTGTACGTGTACCCTACTCGGGAAAGGGAGAATATCCCCCACCAAGCCACTCACATCAATGAAGAAGGGTATCGTGTCAATGCCGAAGGAAGGCGTATGGTCCCTTCCCTATCCTTTAACAAAGTCCCCACAGCCACCCAGGCTGCCCTATTCCCAATCGGGGGAAACACGGTTCAGTTCCGAGCCCCAGTCAGGTCCAACCTGATTGCCAGGGACCAGTTTCGTGTCGACCTCAAACGAGCCAATCAGCTCGTCAATGTCATCATCGACAACACTGCACAAGGCCGTCACCCCTTTTACAAGATAGCCACGACCATGAAGCTAAGCATAAGCCGCGCCATTGTTAACCCCCGTTCCCCCCATAATATAAATCTTGCTCACATTCCTCTCAATCCTAATGGCGCTAGCATCATGCATAAAACAGAAGAACCCACTCAAGGCCAGATGCCACCCCCTTATATCCCACATCCTCCTACTCCCTTCATGCCAGCTCGCCCCCAAACCCCTTACCACCAGCCTCAACCCGAGGCCTCGACTCGACCCTTTCGTCCACCTTCTCCCGTCCGACCCGCTCGGTTCCCCGTTGACAACAACTCGGACTCTGACATCCTCAACAACCCTCCCGCCAGACCCCAGCCTTCCTCTCAGACCGGCACATCATCCACAACGGATTCTTTGTATTACCCCGCCTCTGTTCTACCTCGTCTCCCCCTCTATTTTCACAACTACCTCACCCGAGTCCGAAACGACACCCAGTTCATCGACGTCCTCGCCCATGTCTCAAACCGAGATGTCCAGGCTCAAGCCCTTACCTATCGCCGTGTTCAGGCCGAGATCGATGCCCAGTCCAGCGCCATCGAGGCCCGAAAACAGGAGCTCTCCCTGACAAGAAGATGACTCGGAGCCGGATATTAGGAGCGAGACACCATTGCCCTGGCCCTCCAGGACATGGGAGCCGAGGAGGCCATCGCCTGAGCACGTGCCAATCGTGACAGAGAGGCAGCCGACCATGAGACAGGAAATGGAAGAGGAGACGACGACACAACGACGATGACAACGACAATGAAGAAAACACTAATGGAGGTGGCGCAGGACATACTGCAGGAACAGGAGGACAGGGAGGAGATGATGAGGACGTGCAAGAGGAAACGGAGCCCGAGTCCTCCCCGACTCGTTCACCAAATCAACGACCATTCACCCGTGATCACCCCACCCCTGCACCCATGCGTGCTTCCACCCCAGCTCGGCCATCTGCAAGCACTGTCTTTACCTTCGTTATGAGCACGCCCTAGTCACTGACGCCAACACCATACTCCTCACCCCGGCTTTTTTTTGGAAAGACCACCAAGAAACCCTACTACGCCACCGTCCCCCGTTGAGCACGAGAATCAGCCGACCTTTGTCGATGCTGGTACTGCAAACGTCACGGACATGGCAAGAGGATGTGCCCAACACTCGCGAAGAAGACGAACAAGAAGTGGTGGGCGAGGTTAGACGCGTGGAAGGCGAAGACATTGAGCAAGGAATGGGAGATCGAGAGTCTTTGGCCCTGGTAAGTTCGGGGACTAACTTGATGCGTAGAAGGGGGGTAATGTTATGGACACTTTTTCTTCTTTGTTACTTTGTGTATCTTTTCCTTTTCTTTTCCTTTACCGCATTCCTAGTTAGGCGACGCACCAGGCGTAGATGTAAGACCTTTATAAAGGTACCTGCTAGTAAGCACAGGATCCTTTACAATGGTTCCTCAGGAAAATAATAATAAATGCCAGCACTGGGCTGGCTACTGGGGCGGCCGGGGGGTGGTTCTGGGTGGCCGGGTGGCCCAGGGTGATGGGGTAGGGCGTATGGGGGTGGTCCTAGGGGTAGGGTAGGGGGTAGGGGATGGGGTAGGGGTGCTAGGGAATGGGTAGGGCGGGTAGGTAGGGTGTATATGGTGGAACGGGCTGGGTTATGGATGGATAAAATGGGGAAAATAGACAGGGATGATCGTAGGGTGAATAGGGATAGAACGGTGGCCAATAAAAATACGGAAAAATGGTAGAATAATAGTAGGGATGCTAGGGTGGGGGTACTGGGTACCTGGGGGTAGATCGGTAGGGAAAACGGGGTGATCTGGGGGTACTTCGGTAACTTAGTGAGTTTTGTGAATTAGGACAAACGGATCGCATTGCCGGGTGTCATTTCGATGGAATTGACGTATAAAACGTGAATTGTGGCCCGATTTCGGCAACATGAAGGAGGTCGATTTTGGGGGTTCTGACTGATAAATGCATAAGATGGTTAAAATCGAATCTTGAAGGAATCGGTCCATTCATCCCAAAGTTATAGCATAAACGGTCAGCAAGATATTACCCTATCGCCGTGAAAGGGGGCGGGCAGGCCAGAACTGGGGATATAGCGGTTCGATTGTCTTGGTTTTTGCTGTAATGGGTAGCCCCATATCAATACTAAGTGATGGGAAGCACACCGGACACAAAAACAATGATCGTGGCCTTGGTAGTGGTGCCGCGTCTAGGGGAGGAGGAGGAGAACATCTACCCTGGGGGTGTTGCCATGGTTAGAATGTCTTGTGGTGTTGAAGTGATGATTGGACAATATAGTTTGATGTTTGGGAAGTAGATCTACTGTGCAACATTAGTCAAAATTGTCCTGCACTGATTGTGGGGCGCTGAGGGGGTAAAACAGCATATTGGGCCACAATATAATTACCGAAACACCAATTTACGC
>NW_006763138.1:354853-355758 GCF_000264905.1 Stereum hirsutum FP-91666 SS1 | reverse complement strand
GGGCAGGCCAGAACTGGGGATATAGCGGTTCGATTGTCTTGGTTTTTGCTGTAATGGGTAGCCCCATATCAATACTAAGTGATGGGAAGCACACCGGACACAAAAACAATGATCGTGGCCTTGGTAGTGGTGCCGCGTCTAGGGGAGGAGGAGGAGAACATCTACCCTGGGGGTGTTGCCATGGTTAGAATGTCTTGTGGTGTTGAAGTGATGATTGGACAATATAGTTTGATGTTTGGGAAGTAGATCTACTGTGCAACATTAGTCAAAATTGTCCTGCACTAATTGTGGGGCGCTGAGGGGGTAAAACAGCATATTGGGCCACAATATAATTACCGAAACACCAATTTACGCGTTTTTGGTACCGTTCTTGTTGTGGTAATTTAGTTTAAATGTACATAGACATTATACAAGCACCAGAACCACCTCTGGTCGATTCTGAAGAAAGCAAAACCATGTTTTTGATGGGGGAGCAGGTGCACATGTAGTATTGGGGGCGTATATGGACCAGATCTCTCTCAAATGCAGTGCGATTATGGTGCGGCGTGGTACAAGGCTAGATTGCATCATAATAAATGTTTCTGGGTGGTCCACTATGTCATACCTGGTCTGTGTGATACAGTAGAAATGCAAAACATGGGTTTTTGGCTGTAAATGGCCAATTCTGCCGCGTATTTGAATTTCGGAATATAATTGAGAGATTTCTGGACCAATCCCCGTTAGGAATAATCTCCATGCATCAAAAGGTAAACGTCCAAAAAAAATCCGAAGTGACCAGTTAGCCTATACCTCTCAAAGTGCACATATTGCTGTTACTGACATTTGACTAGTGATGCACTACTTGGAAGCTCTAAATGAGCAGCATGTGCACTTTGAGAGGTATAGGCTAGCTGATGACTTCGGAT
>NW_006763138.1:244318-354833 GCF_000264905.1 Stereum hirsutum FP-91666 SS1 | reverse complement strand
CTGGTCCATATACGCCCCCAATACTACATGTGCACCTGCTCCCCCATCAAAAACATGGTTTGCTTTCTTCAGAATCGACCAGAGGTGGTTCTGGTGCTTGTATAATGTCTATGTACATTTAAACTAAATTACCACAACAAGAACGGTACCAAAAACGCGTAAATTGGTGTTTCGGTAATTATATTGTGGCCCAATATGCTGTTTTACCCCCTCAGCGCCCCACAATTAGTGCAGGACAATTTTGACTAATGTTGCACAGTAGATCTACTTCCCAAACATCAAACTATATTGTCCAATCATCACTTCAACACCACAAGACATTCTAACCATGGCAACACCCCCAGGGTAGATGTTCTCCTCCTCCTCCCCTAGACGCGGCACCACTACCAAGGCCACGATCATTGTTTTTGTGTCCGGTGTGCTTCCCATCACTTAGTATTGATATGGGGCTACCCATTACAGCAAAAACCAAGACAATCGAACCGCTATATCCCCAGTTCTGGCCTGCCCACCCCCTCCCACCGTGCTAGGGCGATATCTTGCTGACCGTTTACGCTATAACTTTGGAATGAATGGACCGATTCCTTCAAAACTTGATTTTGACCATCTTATACATTTATCAATGTTTGTCAAATAGTCAGAACCCCCGAAATCGTCCTCCTTCATGTTGCCGAAATCGGGCCACAATTCACGTTTTTTACGTCAATTCCATCGAAATGACACCTGGCAATGCGATCCGTTCGTCCTAATTCACAAAACTCACAAAGTTACCGAAATACCCCCAGATCACCCTGTTTCCCCTACCGATCTACCCCCAGGTACCCAGTACCCCCACCCTAGCATCCCTACTATTATTCTACCATTTTCCCGTATTTTTATCGGCCACCGTTCTATCCCTATTCACCCTACGATCATCTCTGTCCATATTCTCCATTTTATCCATCCATAACCCAGCCCGTTCCACCATATACACCCTACCTACCCGCCCTACCCATTTCCCAGCACCCCTACCCCATCCCCTACCCCCTACCCTACCCCTAGGACCACCCCCATACGCCCTATCCCATCACCCTGGGCCACCCGGCCACCCAGAACCACCCCCGGCTGCCCCAATAGCCAGCCCAGTACTGACATTTATAATTCTTGGGCCAAAGGAACCTTTGTAAAGGAACTCCTTCTTACTATCAGGTACATTTATAAAGGTGGTACATCCTCTGGTGGACGCACTCCTGGACTTCGGCTCAACCCCTTTTCATTAAAATACCTTTAAACCTTTCTATAAACATATCTCTTTCTCTGACGGACACGTATACTTACATTGGACACATATACATACTTCGAACACGTACGATAATTGGCTGGACACGTAGGGAAGAACTGCGGACACGATATCTTATTCGAATATGGACTACCACGGCGTGGCTTAGCTCTGGCTCGGCGGAGCAGACAGACTCTTAGGCTGATGTGGCGGACCTATATGACGTGGCAGTTCTCACGAACTTGTACTAGTATAAATATTGAACCCTTGTAGTCGAGATTTGCTAACCTGTTCACTTGTATTGTACCTACAGTGTTTCAGTTGAATTCACCAGAATTCTCGATATCGTCTTGCGCGACCTCAAGACGATACCCCTCGAATCTCGACTACTGAAGAACTTTATTATCAGAATCTTGAATCCACATCAGCTCTAGCAGGACACCTGCCTCAGAAGAGGACACCTCATCTGAACGAACTCGATCCTAGACCGGACGCCGCGTCTAGACAAACCGAGCCAGAACCCCAGATCTAGAACCTCCAAAGCCCCTCGCTGATCACCCAAGCTGACGGCACCGAACGACTTGATCGTTCCCCGCTTCACAAAACTGACGCCACCCTTAAGCCTAGCTTAAGCCCGGTCGTAACAATCCCTGTCGATCTTAACGGTGCAAGTGCTATGCACGAACCCGAAGAACCTGCTCACGGCCAAATGCCACCCCTCTATATCCCTTGTTCTCCTACTCTCATCATACCAGCTCGTCCTTCCACTTCCATCGTAACAGCTCACCCCCAGACCCCTTTCTATCAACCTTGACCCAAAGCCCTGGCTCAACCATTTTGAACACCTTCCCCCTTTTGTCCCAATTGTTTCCTATTAACGATAACTCGGTCTCGTCCCTTACCCTTAATAACCCTACCCCGCAGAACCCTGTTCCACTCCAGCCCATCTCCAATAGCGGAACCACGTCCACCTTGGAGTCCTCTAACTATCTTATCTCCATCTTACCCTGTCTCCGCATTTATTTTCACGATTTCCTCACCTACACCAGAAACAACACCCACGTACTCGCCCAAGTTGCAAATTCTGACATACAGGTGCACGCCCTCGCCTACCATCGGATCCAGGCTCAGGTTGATGCCCAGTCTACCCATGTCGAAGTACGCAAGCAGGAACTCAACCTGGCGCAAAGACAACTTGGAGCCGGATATTGGGAACAGAATGACATCGCCCTGGCCCTCTAGGACATGGGAGCTGAGGGAATCATTGCCCACGCCCGTGCCGCTCGAGACAGGGAGGCAGCACATAGTGAGCATGGCAACAATAGAGGAGGAGACGATGACAATGGCGACAACAATGACAATGATGAAGATGAGGAAGACGCTAATGGAGGTGGTGCAGAAGATACTGCAGGAGCAGAGCAAGAGGGAGATGACACTGACGTTGAAATGTACGAAGACGCGCAAGAGGAAGCGGAGCCCGAGCCTCCCTGACCTCACCCCCAGAATACTCGTCCTTCCACTCGATTACATCCCACTCCCTGTACCCAAGCCTGCTTCCACCCCAGCCCAGCCATCTGCAAGCACTGTTGTTACCTTCGTTACAAGCACACCCTATGCACTGACACCAATGCCATACCCCTTACCCTGGCTTTTTTTGGACAGACCGCTAAGAAACCCTACTACGCCACCGTCATCCATCGATCACGAGAACCAGCCGACCTTCGTTAATGCTGGTACTGCAAGCATCATAGTCATAGCAAGAGGACATGCCCAAGTCTCGCGAAAAAGACAAACAAGAAGTGATGGGCGAGGTTAGACACGTGAAAGGTGCAAACATTGAACAAGGGTTGGGACGTAGAGAGCCTCGGGCCCTGGTAAGTTTGAGGACGAACTTGATGCGTAGGTAGAAGGGGGGTAATGTTATGGACACTCTTTTTCTTTGTTACCTCGTATATCTTTTCCTTTTCTTTTCCTTTACCATGTTCCTAGTGAGGCGGCATACTCTCGGACTTCGGCTCGACCCATTCTCTTTAAAATCCCTTTAAACATCCTATAAACATGTCTTCTGCTCTGATGAACACATATACTTACTTTGGACACATATGATATCTTTCTGGACATGTATGATGGACTATGGATAAATAGTTCTTTTGGACATGTATAATCTTGGCTCGGCTTGACTCTGGCTCGGCATTGCATACGAACTCGTAAGCTGATATAGCAGATCCTGCGAAGGTGGCAGTTCTCACAAACTTATATTAGCATAAATATCAGATCTCTGTAGTCGAGACTCCCTAACCTGTTCACTTGTACCGTACCTACAGTATTTCAGTTGAATCCACCCAGAATTTTCGATATTGTCTTATACGACCTCACGATGATACCCCTTGAATATCAACTACAGAAGAGCTTGACCATTGAAACCTCGAACCCACATCAGCTCTAGCAGGACGCCTGCCTCAGAAGAGGACACCTTATCTGAATGAACTCGATTCTAGACCAGACGCCATGTCTAGACAAACTGAGCCAGAACCTCTAAAGCCCCTCGCTGATTGCCCAAGCCAACGACGCCGAACGACTCGATCGTTCCCCACACCACAAAACCCACGCTGCCCTTAAGCCTAGCTTAAGCCCAGTCATAACAGCAATTATGTGGCCCGTGGCCGGCCTGAATAAAGATGTCAAAGCAAATGGGATAGAATGTATGTAGCGTAACAACTAGATATTTAGGTTCTCAATAATATTTATAAGGCGGCATCATTCCACCCTGGACTCCTCCACTTCCAGCTCTGCAATTCCCTCTGCTTCACTTTCCACCACAGGAACCTGGAAGCCCTCAGCAGCCTTCACCATCTTGCTCATCCACCCCTTAGGAATGCCTATGCCCTTTTACTACTAAATCCAGCTGGAGTCTTTGCTACAACGGGAGTTATCATAAGCTACGCGTCCTCGTAAGTGTTTTTGTAATCGTTCTTGAAACCATCGCCATACCTTCATCGAGAGGAGGATGTCGTTAAAGAAGATGACGACTGTTATGACTGAGCTTAAGCTGGGCTTGAGGGCGATGTTGGTTTTGTGAAGCGGGGAACGATTGAGTCATTCGGCGCCGTCAACTTGGACGATCAGCAAGGGGCTTTGGAGGTTCTGGATCTGGGGTTCTGGCTCGGTTTGTCTAGACGCGGTGTCTGGTCTGGGATTGAGATTGTTCAGATGAGATATCCTCTTCTGAGGCAGGCATCTTGCTAGAGCTGATGTGGATTCAAGGTTCTAATGATAGAGCTCTTCTGTAGTCGAGATTCGAGGGGTATCATCTTGAGGTCGCACAAGACGATATCAAGAATTCTGGTGAATTCAACTGAAACACTGTAGGTACGATACAAGTGAACAGGTTAGAGAATCTCGACAACAAGGGTCTGATATTTATACTACTACAAGTTCATGAGAAGTGCCACATCATCTAGGTCTGCCACATCAGCCTAAGAGTTTGTCTGCTCCGCCAAGCCAGAGTCAAGCCGAGCCATGATAGTCCGTGTCAGAAAAAAATAATGTGTTCGCAGTCTTCTCTACGTGTCCAGCCAACTATCGTACGTGTCCGAGGCAAGTATACGTGTCCGAGGCAAGTATACGTGCCCACCAGAGAAGGAGATATATAGCAAGGTTTAAAGGGATTTTAGCGAGAAGGGATCGAGCTGGTATTAAAAGAAAATATATATGTTTCTTACCTACATATGCATGAGCAAAAGAAAACAAAAATACCCTCACCGCAAAGACAGCAGTCGAGGCAAATTAGCGCTGATTTGACTTGGCTACCGGCCCAGCGATCTTACTTACGCCACCCAGCTGGGGCCACTTCCCTGATCTTTATCGAGATCATCTCCCCCTCGTTCCTTATCATCCTCTTTGAGCGTTCTCTGATCTTGTACTGCTCTGTAAAGCTCACATGCTTATTACTGTACTCGATTACTGAGCCATTTTCTTATCCTTGGATCTCTATTTATTACACTTGATTGTTGCTTAGAGATCTTTCTTTCTCATTTGTTGGCTCTTTCTATGGCGACATTATTGACTCATTGTACTTAATAATCATTGTCATACATGATTACTATTTTATTCTGTAGCTACATATATAAAAACTCGTAGATACACTTGAATAAAACTCAGACTTGTTCTGGTCTGTTTCCTTCCTTGGGCATCTCCTTAGCTTTGTCCTAAATAGTCAAGCACGACCTAGAGAACCTAATCGAGTTGTTGACAGGAGTGTGTCGCCTAATTAGGAATGTGGTCAAGAGATATACGAAGTAACTGAGAAGAAAAAGTGTCCATAACAATGACCTTTCCAAGACGCTCAGTGTTCAAGTTCTTTGGGAGAAGGAACTCAAGCGACTCAAAGTCTGATTTGCCTGCATTCATATGTATAACGTGCCAGGTAATGTTTGCATGATCATTACCAAGGTTGAGATGAAAGATGTCCGGTTTTGAAAAATGGACGGACTTGCGGATAGCTGTCAGATCATCCAGACTGAGTGTGGCGGACGTTGCAAGGAACAGTGTATGAGCTGCAAATGCACAAAGAGTCTTGAGCTGTAAGGAGCATACATACGGACATATTCTTTTTTCCTTTTCCTTTTCTTTTCCTTTCTTTTTCCTTTCTCCTCTTCTCTTTTCCTCTACCGTCTACAAGCCTGCTAGCCTTCCCACTTCCATCCTCCTCGCGTAAATCCCGCTTCACCCACTCCGAGTTTCCCCTACATCCCCCTGGCTACCACTTCCGACTCCCCCCGGCCTTACTCCTTCCTCATTCCCATATCGCTTCCGATTAGCCCCCTCACGTTCAACACGTGTTATCCTGGATTAACTGTTTCCTCTTTCCGATTGGCTATCCGGTTATACCCCGGAGTCCGGCTACCTCGTCAACCGACTTAGCCGGTCCCCCGTTACTTCTATCTCTCACATTCTATCCAATTGGCTCAGAACCTCCTCCCCAGCTCTTCGCCCCACGTAGTATATATAGTGGTCTGCATCTATCTACGTACCCTAGCTTTGAGCTCGTCAACACCTGGACTAGTTCATTGACTCAATCTACCTTTTACCCCTTCAACCTCGTCTCTTCAGACCGTCTCACGAACACCATCTGCGACCTCAACCCGCCCCTCCACCTTTGGACAAGGATCAGCCATGGAAGACACTCAAGATTGACGTCGAGCAAGCCTGGCCGTGACATGGGCTTTGAGTAGATCTCACGGAACTTCTCACCCCACTGTGTGATACAGTGAGCCTCATCGACAATAAAGGCTCCAATGTGTTTGGCGAAACAGGCTTTGTTAAGCAGAGAGCGCAATTTGTCGTGTTTCAAGCACATGTTAAGTGAGGTGATGACTACATTGATGTGGCCGTCTTCTATGTCCTGAGAAAGAGTCAGTCAGTACTGATGGTACAGAATGAAGATCACAATGAAAGCACCTTTAGTATCTTGTCAGAGTAAGTCTTACCGTTGCGAGCCGCTGCTAAGAGCCCAACCTCAGTGAACTGACAAGCCTTATATTACTTTTCATTAGATCTCGAGAGGTAATGGAGACAGTCTAGACATTCACCTGGTCCGCTTCAAGACTGTTCAAGAGAGAGACCACAATCAAGACCTTTGGACTTTTCTTCTGGTTTGTCTTCTTGTTCAATTTATCATCACTCTCTTCTTTGCGAGCTTGCTCCCAGTAGAATACCGGAAACATAAATGCAATTGTTTTCCCTGAACCCGTTGGTGTGATCAGCTCACAGTCGATCCTTAACACCAGGCACTCTGTGATGTCTAGCTGCCACTCATGAGGTGTAATAGCACCCTTCGAGCGGATCACACACTGCTCTGTCATAATACAACATGCCTCTGCTAAATCATAACCCCACTCCTTCTTAGCTCATTCTTGTGTAGCATCCAGTAAAGCATATGAGCAAAGACATTGGTAAATGTGAAGAATTCTTATAACATCCATAAAGTCACTAAATGACCCTTCTCCTTCTTACTGTAATTTCTACAAAGGATGACACTTCAAAAATAAAAATAAAATGATGGAAAGGGTCACCTCGAGAACTGCCTCGGAGAGCTACCGGCATACTCCCATAAGGTTGTGGGTTCAAGCCATGGTCGAGTCGCTCATCACCATTAGCCTACCTGCTTGTACCATCTCATCTCTCCTTGAACCATGATAAAGTGTTTATGTGCACTCAAGAAGAGCTTGGAAATATTGCTTTAAGTTTTAAAGGAGTCTCTAGCTCCTGTAGTGTGATGTACAGAGCAAGCAACATTTGACATCAAGAGGTTACAGCAGATTTGCCTCATATAAGGCTCAAACCCACATCCTTGTTGAGATGACCACTCATTTCCTTTTTATTTTTCGAAGTGTCATACTTTTTAGAAATCACAATAACTACTCCCTTGACAAAAACCATAACCATGATGGTCTACAAGAAAGAAAGATCTAACTAGGATAATGTGATTCAAGCTGAAATTACTCCTTCCTTTCTGAAGTGGCGAATGACATCTTCGTTATAGCCAAGTTCTTCTAGAACCTGCACATGTTTTTGAGTAATATATATGTAAATTTATGTGATACTAATGTATACCTCATCAGTGTGTTGTGCTAACCAAGGGGGTGGGCGATTGACACTCATTCTCTTTCCATTATAAGAAACTGCTGGGCCAACCATCTTGATACGGCCAGCACGAGGATGCTATATGAAGTAATATATCCATAATCAATCATAGCCTATATATCAGATCAGAATAAACATACCTCTACCTCAACAACAAGGTTTCTAGCCTTAGCTTGGGGGTGCTCAAAAGTTTGCTCAATATTATTAATGGGACCAAATGGGACACTGTTCCATAATCAACCCTGTGCTGATATATGATAAATATATGATGTGAAGACATACCCAAGCCCTGAGAAACATTGAAGCCAATGATCTCTTGTTTGTTTCATAAGTGTTTTTGATATAATGACAATCAATGCATCACGATTCATAACACGGGCAGTATTTGAGCTAAACCGTGGATCAGAGCTGAGTTCTGGACGGCCAAGAATCTTGTCTGCAAGAATGGCAAACTATACATAGCTCAATGATAAGGAAGTAAACTCAGTCATAAGGAAAATCATACACTGACCTGTCTCTCATTACCTGCACCTATCATGAGATATCCATCCTTGCAGGGAAAGACCTGATATGGCACAATAGATGGATGGGCTGTTCCATGTCTACCAGCTTGAGCACCAGTAATAAGGTAATTTGAAGCAATATTTGCAAGACCCGCAACCTATATAACCACTCATTAGAAATTTGACATTTTTATGAGCTGCCACAAGATACTGGCCTGTGACTCAAAAAGATTACAGTCAATCCACACACCACACCCTGTCTGTTGCCGAGACAATAGAGCTGCCATTATAGCACCATGTGCATAGAGCCCAGTCGCAATGTCTGTAACAGCAACACCAACCTTAGAAGGTGGTCTGTCTGGTTCACCGGTGCTAAAACAGACTGATCATTAAAATATGACAGTCAATTAGCATTGGAATATCTCACATGTGCATCAAACCTGCCTCTCCTTCAATAACCACATCATAGCCTGCAGCTTTTCGATAAGGTCCAGTCTGACCATAGCCTAACCATGAAGCAAGGACTTGAGTGAAGTAAATAATACTGGCAATGGGAATGTAGTACGGACCAGTGATAGATGTGTATATGAGCTTATCATTGATTTTTCTGCAATCATCATACCCCAAGCCCATTGATGCTAGCTTTCCAGGAATGTAATTCTCAACCAGCACATCGGACTTCTCAATTAGTTTGTGAATGATTCGAAGGCCTTCTTGTTTCTTGAAGTTTATTCCGATGGAACGTTTGTTCCTGTTCGTTGCCAGGAAATAAGCGGACTCTGGAGGAAGATGTGAGGCTTGCTCTGGTGCATCTGGAGAAAGAGGAGCTGCGGGAGGGCTCCACGACCCTATAATAAGGCGGTGGTTAGCAAGGTGATGCTGTTGATAAGAATTCAATGGCTTTTATAGAAATGCTCCTACTGGTGTCGTCTCCCCGTTGCACTTCCTCAACCTTGATGACGTCCGCACCGAGATCAGCAAGAAGCATCGTCGCAGTCGGGCCAGCGAGCACCCGAGTGAGGTCCAAGATGCGGATATTCTGAAGGGGCGGGGGCATCCCTTGCATAGTGTTAGCCTCGCATCCCGTTTTCGACTGATAAGCCCGCGACAAGGGGCGCGATGAAGCCAAAAGCCGCCTAGAGTTTCCAAAGCGTAGCATAGCGCGAGTGGTCGCCGGTGAAAAGCAGTAAAGGGATAGCGGCACCTATATTTCGGTCAAGCGCGTTCAGTTCAAACCAAACCCTAGCCGCCAGCCTTCGGTCCGAAGTTCGTCTCTTCAACTGGCCAACAACTGGCCACCATCGACAGAGGCGACAGGGAGAGAAACGACATGACGACGTCCGTAACGCTCATCGATTTGATCTCTACAACTCCCTACCTACTTGCTTACGCCCTCCCCCTTCTTTTGTTCTCACTCGTTCTCGCTTTCGCTGGTGCTTTCCTTACTGTTGATCGATCGCGTTCCTTCGTACCCAATCGTGAAGTTCCCCAAATCCCGGAGTCATATCCTACCACAAAGTCCAATCACTTTCGGTTTTACCTCGAAGGCGGCATTGGAGGTATCTTGGTTGGATACTGCTTTGGCTGTATGTCCTGCCCTCTTTCGCTCCAAGTTCTCAGTGTCTCATGTCTCTTCAAGTGCACATCTCAACTTGTTTCTCCCTCTTGATACCCAATGAGTCCTCTGCGACCGCTCTCACAGACAAGTCATTTGTCGCTGTCTGGTTCCTTTCCTCCATTCCGTCCGCCATCTTAGCTGGGCGGTTCAAGTGCGCTGCCCTCGCGTTCACAGGCATCACGGGCGGGTGTGTCTTCCTCGATGTCATATCTAATCTATGTGTTAATACATGCTTTCTAGCACCTCACTTGCTCTAGGCGTATCCGTCGCTTTCCATCCTGCTCTCCTTACCCGTCGCATCCTCGTCGCACTTCTCGTCCCCATTCTCACCATTCTCACCCTTCTTCCCCTCGCCAAGGCCCAGCACCATTTCATACGTCTTGCAGCCAGTGCGACCGGGGCTCTAGGTCTGGTCCTCTCCATTGCTTTAATGGCGCATGTCTCCTCCTGGGCGGACATTTGGGATAGATTATGGCTTAGTAATGGCGAAGATTGGGGCACAGCCGCTGAGCACGGCTTGAGTGCGGCATTTTGGTTTATACTGGTGCTAGGATGTGCAGCGGACTTCACTCTGAACAGGTGCTTCGGAGGAAATCCAGACGAGGTGCGTTCATCTGCTCTCATATTGCATTTGTTCTGAGTTCAGCATGCGCAGAAATGGGATTCATATCTGGCCGATTACGCTACCTCGCTCCCCAATTGTCCCGATCGTGCGGGCACCTTCCAACCCAATACCTCTTCGTTTTGGGATCGTATACTTCATCCGGCAAGACATACACCATCCCCACTTACCCAGTCTCGTTCCCCGGGCTTGACTGAGTACCCGCTTTCTTCTGTGGGCTCACCACCACCTTTTTCAACCACTGTCCAGGATCTCAGGGCGGAGAAGACTGGGTTTGCAGCCCCAAGTGCCGTTTTCGAATACGAGAAAAAGCCCGGGATGCTTCGCAAATCGTCAGACCGTCCCTTCGCCCGCCTCATGGCACTGACACACTCATACGCCTCCGAAATTACCAACACGCCCGGTCTCAAAGGTGGGCGTAAGCGCGAGGCAGTGAAATTCCGCCCTCTTAGCCATGACGACGCGTTCAGTTCAGACGACGATAATGACGATCAGACCAAAGTGGACGATGCCCTATCGCTGCCTCCACCTCAGCGCCACCTTTCCACCCGTACGACTTCTTCCAGGACACTCGCAAGCGGATTCGACTCCCGCACCGTATCGAAAGCCGAGGATCTGTTCTCCCTCAGCTCAGAGGCTACTCTCGAGGCAGATAGTCAGAGGGAAAAGAGGCGCGTGACAAATACTGGGCGCACCTTTGATGATGGTCCTATCCCCGAATACTCTGACGGCGAAGGGGAGGATGTCACGGCTGGGTCAACTATCCGTCGAGGTTCTTCCGGGACGAGTCTCCCATTCACCACGAGACATCGCAACAGTAATGCGGATGTTCTTTCTCTCGTTCCCATGGTCCCCGGTCAGAGGCCCTATCCACCGATTCCTTCAGTTGGGGCCGTACCGATGACTGCGTCGCTCATGCATGCCTTGGATCGCGTCGCTGTGGCTCAGCAGGATGCTCTCATCAACACCAGCAATATCGAACCGGCCGGACTTCCTGTCGCCGCAAACTCATCGCCTGTGCTCCCCAAGTACAACGCGACAGGTCCTTCCGGCGCTCGAGTTGGTCAAAGTTGGGATTCTTTTTGGAAAGATGTGACAGATAAAGCGAGCGAGGACGTGAGGCGCTGAGGACGTGCGCTGTATCGTTGGCATGGTATCTTGATTTGTTCTTCTCTTCGACTTTTGTTTCCCCGCTCTACATTTACTTCTATCATGTGCCCTGCTGCTGCTGACTTGCAACTGCAGATCTTATGTCCTTCACGAACGCGTCATGACCCATTACGACTGTCTATTTATCGTTTGTTTATCTCTACGACCACTGCGAATGAATGATCGCGTCGTTGGATGTTGTAGTACGCTGTATGCTTGTATTCAGGACTGGCTACATCCATAGCCTTGCCAAACGTAGCTAAAAGAATGCAATACGCGGGGAAGATCAAGTTTTACGCCGTTTCCGTGCTCCTCCCACCTCTCTGTCGGCCTCTCTTTTGCTCTTTATTCCTGCCATACGCATAGCCTCTTTGCGCTCGTCCTTTTTCTTCTCCGTTTTCTTCGCCTCTTCCTTCGCCATCTTCACTCTCTTTACATCCTTCCTCGCATCTTGCTTCTCTCGCCGTCTGATTACCTGGTCCTTCCTGATAGCCCGAATCTGTTGCATGACTGCCAATGCTTTCTTCTCCTCCGGCTCGAGCACGACCGCTCGCTTCTGCAGATAGGTCTGATGACTCTGCGGCTTCATCAGTTTCGGCTTGGATGCATATGGTAAAGATGCCTGCAGCTTGCGAGGAATTTTGAGAGTATTGAATTTGCGGGCGGGTCGCTCGACAGGTTTGTAGATCGAATTTGTGGACTGGGGTGCGGAGAAGCCTTGCTCGCGCCGTACTTGACCGGTAAGACGCATACCAGCCCAGTGAACGCCGTTCGATAACAGCAGAGAAGTGACGGGATTATAGAACTTGCGAGGCTGGATAGAGTACCACGCACGCAAAAATATGAGATCTACGAGGATAACTTAGCCATAAAATCATCGGAAAATATATAGATGTTGCTCACCGCTCATAAGTACTTTATCTTCAAATGTCGCCCTAAATGCACCATCTGGCTTCGGGAGCGCTTTCTTGACTTGGCCTCTGATCCCAGACACGGTCCTGATGTTTGCGCCTTCGAACTTTGCCACCTCGAGAGCAGTGGTGAACATGTCCTTTACGAAAGCCGTGTTCTTGAAGATTTTGAAAGGTACGCCCGTCAACTTAAGTTTCTTGACGATCTGTGTCGACCGGTCGATATCCAGCACTACGCCTGTCGCCGATATGCGGAAGGCTGCAGTGTCAGCACTCAGCGAGTTGAAAGCGCAGAAGCCGGTGTTGGGAAGCGCGACCGGGCCGTAAAACGTAGCGTAGCAATGCATATGTTCTGGTGTGTATTTGAGCATACGCATGCGGATGGAATGGTCGTCGAGAGAGTATATCGGGACCGTCTGGAATCGTCTCCAACCGAGACTGAAAACGAGGGGATCGTTGGACTTGAGAGTGCGTGCGTGCCATCGATGTCGTTTGATACGGACTTGGACAAAACCAAACCGTTCCTCTGCAGGGAGAAGACCACCAACAATGAGTGGCCGATGGGGATCGAAGTGCTCTACCATTTCGCAAGGGACGTCTTTGAACTCGATGCGAACATATGATCCTGGCCGATGGCCTTCCACGAGAGCTCGAGTTTCCAGATCGACACCTTCGAACTCGGCGCGATTGAGCGACTGTTGGCGGGAAATTTCGTCCTTTTTCTCATCGTAGAAGTCCTGCTTTGATGCTTCTGGATCGTCGTATTGCTCGTCGAACTTGCGCTTCAAAGCCTCTTTCTTGGCGAAGAGAGCTGCAGCACGAGTCTCCCCCAGGTCCTTCACCGGGCGACTATCCTCTGCCCCTTGACCGCCCTCTAAATCCTCATAATCGCTTCCCCCCTCTGCATCCTCATAATCGTCTTGCGTTGGATCCCGTCCCTCACCGTCACCTGCGCCGTCGTCATCGCCATCGCCATTCCCATCACCAGTGATGAAAAGACTCCGTATCGAGTCGAGCATTTCATCATCCCACTCCGTTGAGATATCCGTCGGAGGTAGGGGTTTCGACATGTCGAGAGAGGTCACGTCTAGGTCAAGATCACCGCGCTCCGTTTTAACTTTGAAGAATTCGTCTTCGTTCTCCTCGGTATCCATGCCGTTCGGTTTCTCCTCCTCGGTTTCTGCGCGATTTCGTAGAATCTGCGAAGGAGCGAGCTCGCTGGAATAGATTAGCTTTGTCCAATCCTCCTTCCGTCGCGCACGAAGAGCAAGCTCAAACGAGGCGACCGCCTTGCCCACCATGTTGGCCTTCCACCGCGGGACGTCCGCCTCGCCTGTTTCCTGACCCTCGCCATCACCAGACTCATTTCCATCCTCAGCTCCGCCCTCATCGTCTTCAGAATCCATCACTTCTCTGCCTACAGCCTGACCGTCTTCGTCATCTCCGCCCATGTCCGAGTCACTGTCCGCGTATTCGACGACGTCCCGCGCACCGACCTTGTTCAACCGATCGACAGGACGATGTCCCGTCCGTTGAGACGTCCTTCCACCGTGGAATACCTGTGAGTCGTTCTCCGCACCGTCGTTAACTTCTTCGCCGTCGGTGATATCTTCGTAACCACTCCCCGACTCCTCGTCCTCGCTATCCTCGTCCTCCTCATAATCCGCGAACTCGGGTTCCACACGATCGTCGACAGAGCGGCTTGAGGACGGGTCGACGACTAAGTTTCTTGATGATGATCCAAGCAGTCGTATCTGGCTGCGGGCGACGACGTCTTCCAGGGTCTCGTCCATGTCTTGAAGATCCATGACCATCTGTTCTCCCTCACCCTGCGGAACTATTCAGAACAAGCATAAGCGCTAATGTAAGTGGTCGGGTAGTGAGAGGGTACTGACCATCCGCATTCCCGCGGGAGAAGCTGCCGGGCACGTTAACCCACACCGCATCTTTGTCGTATATGACTCCACCAACATCGCTCATGGGAGCATGAATCAGAAGTTTCTTCTTCTCGCTCAATTTGCGCCTCTTCTCCGAATCCGCGTCTGGGAACGGACACGGATCTGCCAACACAGTGACACCATTTATCTGCAGATCTCCAACACCCGGAATGTGAACCATTGTCCCATCTCGCAAATTTGTTCCCCTGAGATAGCCGTACGCAGTCACCGTCCGGTCACACTTCCCCTTAGACGAACGAATTTCTTCTCGTGGGGTTAGGTCTTCGAAGCGGTCGGCAAGGAGGTAAGGATGAGAGTTGCGAAAGACGAGTGGGCGGAATTTCATGACGGAAATGAAGCGGGATAGGTTCAGGATCTCGGTGTCGGGGTAACGTCCGTTGAGAATGCCGGAGAGATAGAAAAGTTTTGCGCCCTGATAGATCTCTGTCCAAAAGCGCTTCTTGAGTGCCTTTTTGGTATCCCGGAGAATAGCAGCCTTCTTGATCAGGTCCAAGTGGGTGAGGACGCCAATGACTTTGGGAAAACCATGGGCTTGTAGAATATTGAGGAACTCAAATGTTTCCTAGGGCACGCCGTAGGTTGTAAGGTAAGAAGAACAGAGGGTAATGGCACGGACGCACCATTTCGAAGCCATAGGAACCGTCAATCATGAGGAGGACAAGGTCAGCGACCTTGCCAATGTCAATCATGGAGTTGAGGTCATTGTTGCATTCGATGAATGTCAGCCTTCGCCTCTTACCACTGACGACAGTGACTGGTCCACGAATCTCGTTCAGGGACTGTTTGGTATACCTGCGGACGAGACTCCTGACGAGAGTGCTTTTACCGACTCCGGGAGGACCAACAACGGCGACTATGATTGGAGGAGGTTGGTCGTCCGGAGTCCTGTCAACCAGAGGGACATGTAGACGAGTTTGATCCTTCTCAGCTGCACGCCTGCCCTGACGGTCAGCCCGTCTACCCGACTTCGGGGCAAAAGCCTACAATACAAACGAAGATGAGGACGCGGCCAGAAAGCCAGTAGAAGCGAAAGACCTTCTCGTTGAATCCGTGCTGCTTCTCCTTTGCCTTGCCTTTCTTGTCGGCCTTGGCCCCTGATTGTGCTGGTCGATGAGCTTTGTGTGGTGTGTCCTCCATGGGTGATGAGAAGAGTTCGAGAGAAGATGTGGTAGTACAGGAAGTGTGGCAATTTGCCTCGAATTTGCCACACCGGCGAAAATGACAAGTGCACACGTGACGGAGTGGCGCGTGACGAGCTGTGACGGCGCGTCGTCTTGGCGCGATTCGGTTGTTGATCGCCTCCAGGTTGCTGCTCTCGTTCGTTCGCCAGCCCGCCGTCTTGCATTTCTTTCTCTCCCTCGGTGTCTCCCTATCAGCCCCATATCTACCATGCCCGGCGGCTCTCGCTTTGATTTCAGCATCCGCGGCGACGAGCAGGAGCAGCATCGTATCCAGCTCGAACACAATCTCCAGCACACTGACCTTTCTCTCCATCTCTCGTCCACACCAGAAGACTACTCCCTCGAATACCCTCGTCATAATTCTGCACCCTCGGCGCCTTTCTCTGTTTTTCACTCAATGGATCCTTCTCGTGACGAGTTCGACGCAGACGATCGCTACAGCCATCTCCACGCATGGTCCTATCGCACCGCCGAGGACGAAGACGGTGTCAATCCATACGGCGGTGAAACCATGTCCACTGCCGCTCATCATGCTAGCGCTCTTACTCTCAGCGCTGGCCTCGGTGGCAGGGGTGCGAGACGTGACATTAGCCTCAGCGGGGCGGAATACGACCCGGACAGGCCCCTTCACGACCTCGTGGCCAACATTGACAGTAAATTCAGTCTCTTCGATGCGGATCGCACGCGATCTAGGAACTTTCCTGTGAGTACCTTCATTATCGAGAAGTCACATTGTTCTCTGACCGCCGCCATGCAAACGCATTCAAAGTCGAATTCCATTCCATTCGACCCTCTTATTGTCGACAACACAGCTGAGCTCGATCGCCTATTTGAGCCCCAGGACTCACGAGCCACACCTACCCGCATGCACCCTTCTCGCTCACCAAACTCTTCTGCATCATCGACCTCCGAACTAGACACGCCCGACCATAGCACATCAGCGAGACCCAAGCTTTCCGATGCCCTTTCACACCTTGCCTTTTCCCCCAAACGACCTCGATCTCCAGCTGCTCGCTCCCCTTCACCAGCATTCGCTCCCCTCCGAAGGCATGTCAAGGCTGCATATTCTTCGCACATCGCCGAAGGAGAACCAACTCCTCGCGCCAAGAAGACCCACCGCCCCCAATCACATCAAACGCACCACCCCGAGGTTACAATCCGTCCTCCAACTCCTTCCACCGGTAATTCCAAGTTTACCAAACTTGCTCGTGGGCTCGCTCGTGATATAGAAGCCGAGCAGAGCCGATGGGACGTCTATCAAGATGCTATGCAGAGTGAAGTTGATTTTGTCCCGGGCCCCAATGTACACAGCACCCTCAAGCCCAATCGCGTGCACGGTGGGTACTATCTCGGATATGTTCTCTCTTCAATTTTTATTCTAGGCTGACCTTGGCGCAAACAGGTCAATCACTTTTTCCAAAGCGAGGAACAAATAACTCGGTCTACCTGCCGGACGTGACAGGGCTCACCAGCGCTATTGAGAGTCCTTCAAAGGCTAGATTACATCACTATCCTTATCAAGACAACCATGATGAATATGGCGACGGCAAAGGTTTGTCGTTTCAATAGCAAAGCGGCTATCTTGCTGAAAATCCTCTATAGCCCGCTTGATAGCCACACTAGCTCTCGTACAACAAAAACTCGCCCATCTCGACTCCGAGAACACTACTTCTCGTCACCGCATGTTAGAGCTCGAACGCGAGTTGGACGGGTGCAAGCAAGAAGTTGTACGCGAACGCGAACGCGTCTTGCAGCGCGAGGATATCATCAAGCGCCAGCAGATGCACCGGTCGGATACAGCCGTTCGTGGAACCAAGGGCAAAGGCCGTGCGGAAGAAGATGTGGCGGAAGTTCAGAAAAGGTATAAGCAAGCTGTCGAGGAGAAGAAAGGTCAGTCCAAGCTTGCTCCTTCCCGTCATGTATATTAGAGACGCTAACTGTGACGCAGCACTAGAGGCTTTGATCCAAACTTTACGGAGCCACATGACGCGCCTGACCACTGAACTCGCTTCACACCAACGTCTCCTCGACGAACTCCGCACGTTGCGGGAAGCTGACTCTCATACTCTCCAAGAGAAAGTAGGCAACGTCGATCGTCTTCGCACCGAAGTCGAGAAGGTCGCTGGCGAGATAGAGGTTCTGAAGGGGGTTGTAGAGGAGGGCCTACGCGAACGTCGAAGCCGCCAGGATCGAGGCCGTATAGAAGCCACGGAGCCTGAAGAGATTCGTCAACCTGGAACACGTCTGTACACCGACCGGCCGGACTCAGACATCGAGACTGAAGATGAGAGGGAAGTGCAAGCACCGGAGTACCATGGCGAGTCGATGTTGGAATCGCGTGATCCTTCATATTCTGCCCCGCCTTCTCCCCCATCCAGACCCGTCGACATAGGGCAGTCCGGTCGGCGTCACTACGTCGATCCCAACGAGCTCGAGCGTATCTCAGTCGAGATGGAAGAACGGCGCTCTGAGCGATCGTATTCTCGCATGTCCGACTCACACTCTCATTCTAGTGCACACTCCCAGTCATCTCAACATTCAGCACCTGCTGGTCGTGCGTCGCCTCGCACTGGCTCAGAACGTAGCGTGTCATGGAATGGCAGTCATATCGACGAAGAACAACGAAGTAGACCAACATCTCCTGCTCTGTCGCATTCGTCTCAGCGATTAAGAAGGCATTGCTCCAGCCCGTCCCAGATTCAGGGCCATAGTAGACCTACAGCCCCGACTCCATCTCATGCCGCCGGTAAATCACGCAAAAAGCCAGCCGGCGACTTCTCTTCTATGCCACTTCGTCGTTCTGCGCGAAGTGGTCAAGAGCCAGAGGTGGCAGCTCCTGCAGCTGCACCTTTCCCTCAGATCCGCGGTACACGTCTCGAACGGATGTTTTTCTCGGCCCCCGAGCATAACGTCAAGACCTGCAGAACTTGCCGTCGTCGTCGTGCGCACTCTACTGGTGAAAGTCTTGGCGAGGCGCTTTGGTCTACCACGAAGAGAAGAAAGGGGGCTAAAACACGCGTAAAGGCCCCGGAGGATAGCGACGCTGAGAAGGATGATGAAGGGTTCGAGGATGGAGAAGAGGTGGAAACCGCCGGTGAACGACGGGCTGGTTTAAGAGGAAAGGCAGCGGACACATATCCCTACAACCTCGACTTCTTAGCAAAGGGCACACCAAAGGACCGCGTACCTCCGCAGACCGTGCTGATGAAGGTACTGAGGGAGCTCGAAGATGATTTCACTCATTACAAAGGGTATGTGCCTTTGATATCGTTCACCACCTCTCGTTCATCAAAATTGACATCTTTTGTATAACAGGATTTATACCGAGTTGGCGGACCAATACAAGCTCATGGACCCCACTTCGAACGTTGTCAAACGCAATGTTCTAGCCGACCATCTGCGTGAAGTAATTGACATTCTAGAACAGAAGGTACGTTGATCTGAATATTTTTCGCGGCGTTTCGCTCATAAGAAACCCTAGGGCGATCACATTGCTTCACTTACCGACCTCTTGACCTTCTCGGACAAGCCGGTTGGTGAGTCCGCCTCGAGAGACAAGAATTAGCAATGTAAATGTACAAGGCTACGTGGATGAGGGCGGTGGCGGCTTACTTCACAGATGAGACCGTAGATGTTCGGTTGAGCGAGACCTTTCACGCATATTGCAGGCAGCATATAGTCTTCGAGCTTGGTGGTATATATTGTATTCTGTCGTACATTTCTGTATATCTCAACACACAATCTAGTTTCTGTACATTTCCTTGGCAAAGTTGTACTTCTCGGTCGACATGTGCGAGTTGTAGCGATGGATACATAGTTGGGGTCTTAAATATATTCCCCTCTTAGTGTACTCGCCCTCTCAGAGTTCGGAGCTAGATACGCCCAAAATCGCCCGTAGACAACTCGTAGGAGGGTTGTTCGGTGGTAATCATGAACGAGTCTGCTCAAAGCCCCCGCACCGGTCGGACAACATCTACTATGGCTCGATCTAAGACAATGTACTCTCATGAAATCCTAGCATACCGAGTTGCCCCACAATGCGATAGTCGAATTTGACACCAGCTCTCATTCAAACTCTCATTCGAACCCTGCTGACACATGGTGCACACGATCACAAAGTTCACAACGAGAGTGCGAAAAGAGGAAACGTTTATTAACTGTCCACGAGAAAAGCAAGATATGATGCACGATAACCGCCAAGGCCATAGAACCGTCAGACAAACAATCATGATCCGAAAGCGGTCGCAAGGAAGGCTTCGATCTCCTTCTTGTGCTGGATCTACAAACGGGCAGACATGAAGTGTCAGTAAGATGAAAACGTATCGGCCTGCAGGACGCAAGGCTTACCTTGCTTCCGGTGGCGACGGAACTCGTTGGCTCCCGACCGGCGTAGAGAGGGTACTTGCCCTGGTGGTGCTTTGTCTCCTTGCCGGCCGTGTAGATACGGGGCCCTACGTAAGTCCAGGCGCCATTGTTGAGCGGCTCCTCCTACAACGGTTCATGAGCCACCAGCAAGCGTATAATATGATGAGGTTCTAACCTGACACCATAGAAGGTCTGCGTTCGGGTACTGGTCAAGATGAGGTGTGACCTGTGGCACCGCGATGAGTGAAGAGCAAAGGTACTGTGAATGAAGAAAAACTTACGAGATCGTATGGGAAAGGTGAGATCTGCTCGATCCTGCTGATCGCGACGTCCTTGATACCCTTCTCCTCCCGCTCCGCGAGGAGAGTTTGATAAACTTGACCTGGACAATCGTGTGGTTAAATATGGCCGATAAGGAGTCAGTCGCAGGAAACTACACACCAGTGCAAAGAATGTGTCGTCTAATCTGATCGGGGGCAACCAGATCTGGAGATTCCTCTGGGAGGTATCTCTGGAAGGTCGTCTCGCCCGTCATCTCATCCAGCGACGAGCGGGCCTTAGGGTGGCGCAACAGAGACTTGGAGAAGAACACGACGAGCTGAAGTCATGGGTCAGGTGAGAGTCATGTCTATGAGGAGAAAACAGCTGAACAAACCGGTTTGCGGAAATCACGGTGAATTTGACGACGAAGGACATGGAACTGTAGACCAGAGGATCAGCTAAACCGTTCTCGGCGGGTGAGCAAAATTGCTCACATAGTTGGCAGGCGTGGTGGGATACACGATCTGCATGTTGCAATCTTGATGTTGCCTCTCGATCTTTTCTGCTGTAGGGAATACATGAGGATGGTCGTCACAGAGTTGCAAGAAGCGCTCCATCCTAGCACTAGAGTGCTCCGGGCCCTGGCCGTCATAACCGTGAGGAAGACTCATGACGAGACCGGTGCGCTGTAACCATTTGCGTTCCCCCGAGGCGATGAACTGGTCAATGATGCATTGCGCATTGTTGGCGAAATCACCGAACTGCGCCTCCCAGATAGTCAGGGCGTCAGGAGAAACGAGGGAGTATCCCAACTCGAAGCCGAGAGCGCCGAACTCAGAAAGGGAAGAATTGCAGACGACGAAACGGGCCTGGTTGTTGCCGAGATTGTTGAGAGGAACATACTGGGCCTCGTTCTCTTGATCGTGGAGGATAGCATGACGTTGAGAGAAGGTGCCGCGTTCGACGTCCTGGCCTGATACACGCACATGCTTCTTCTCGAGAGCAAGGGAGCCGAATGCAAGGGCCTCAGCGGTGGACCAATCGATATTCTGGCCTTCTTGGACAGTCTTGCCACGACCGTTCAGGATACGAGAAAGGTTGCGATGGACTTTGAAGTTCGGAGGATACGTGGAGATGGTTTGACCGATGTGCTTGAGCGTTTCTTCGTCTACACCAGTAGGACGGGTGGGAAGAGTCTCCTCCGCGAGCTGCTTGGGAGAGGGGAAGCCCTGCCAGGGAGCGGAAAGCCATTCCTTGCTAGTTGGGGCGTAGTCCTTCGCAGCGTTGGCGGCAGTCTCTAGCATCCCCATGACCCACTTCCTGTGCTCCTCGATATCCTTCTCCGTGAACGTGCCGCGGTTGACGAGGAACTTGGTGTATTGGGTGAGCGGAGTGGGCTGCTTTTCGATGGCTTTGTACATGCGGGGTTGCGTAAAACTAGGCTGGTCCGTCTCGTTGTGTCCGTAACGACGATAGCAGACGATGTCGATAACGACGTCTTTCTTGAACTTGGCACGATAATCGGCGGCGAGCTGACACACGAAGGTAACGGCCTCGACATTGTCGCCGTTGACGTGGAAAATGGGAGCATCCAGAGACTTGGCGATATCCGACGGATAGGGCGTCGAGCGGGCGAAGCGAGGATCAGTGGTGAAACCGATCTGGTTGTTGACAATGAGATGAATGGTTCCACCAGTACCATAAGAAGGGAGGTTGTGGAAGCCCATGGTCTCGTAGACGACGCCCTGGCCAGCAAACGCAGCGTCTCCGTGAAGAAGGACACCCATCGCAGTGACATGGTTGGTTTCGTCGTTCTCAAAGTGTTGGATGCCACGAGTCTTGCCGAGTACGACGGGATCCTCGGCTTCAAGATGGGACGGGTTCGCAACGAGAGAAAGAGCGACCTTCTTTCCAGAGGGTGTGGGACGAATATAGTTTGCACCAAGATGGTATTTCACGTCTCCTCCGGGATCCGAGTCCTCGGTGGAGGGCGAGAACTCGTTGAGGATAGCCTCGATGGGTTTCCGGATGACATTCGCGAGGACATTGAGACGGCCACGGTGGGGCATGCCCATGGTGACATGTTTGACGCCATGATCGACAGACCTATCGATGAGAGCTTTCATACCGGGGATGAGGGCCTCGCAACCTTCAAGACCGAAACGCTTCTCGTTGGGGTACTTCATCGAGATAAATTTCTCGAATGATTCTGACCACATAAGGCGATCGAGGATCATGCGCTTCTCCTCGACAGTGTAGTTCCAAGGCTTAGGAATTTCAACGCGTTGACGGATCCAGTCGCACTGATCCTTGTCCGGGATATGGATGTACTGTATGCCAACCGCACCGCCTGATGTGGAGTGGTGTCAGAGAAGACTTGGATCCGAGGCAAGAAGAGAACTCACAGTAGATTCTCTTTAAGGTCTTGATGATGTCACGGAGTGGCATCGTTGACCTATCATCGGTCATGAAGTGGGGGAGGATACCGGGGCCAAGGGTGATCTCCTTGTCGAGATCCCGCTCGGAGAACCCGTAATGGCTAAGTTCGAGTTCCGGAGGGTTGACGTCCTGGAGGTCGGCATCGAGAATTCCGAGGGGGTCGAGTTCTGCGACGTGATGTCCACGGACTTGGTAGGCACGGACGAGAAGTTGCACCTGTGGTCGGGATGTGAGGATGGGGAGGGATGAAGAGACGGAAGCAATTTCACCTTGAGATGATCATCGAGCTGAGCACCACCAGAAGCATGGAGAGCTGGTGCACCATCTGCGGGAGCTGGTAGGAATCTGGGTGGGGGCTGGAAGGCGTTTGCCCCGAGGCCCTTGTCGAGGCCCTTAAAGTAAGCATCCCAAGAAGCATGTACCGAGGACGGGTCCTGTCTCCAGTGACGATACATCTCCTCTGCATAGTACGCATTGGTGCCGTTAGCAAACGGGTCATTGGGAGAAGGTGCCTTTGCGGGAGTCGCAAGGGCACGCTGGACAAGAACGGAGCCCTGGGACACGTGCGCGAGCTTGTACCTGCCCGTCGCAGAGGGGCGGAGGCGAAGGAGAGCTCGTCTGTTGAGCATGGTGGAGAGTGGTTAGACGGTGCGCTGCCTGGCGTCGTCGTTCCCAATGGTGGTCGTGGAGATGGTCAGCAGCGCGCCCGCCTTTTCGTGAAGTCATCGACCCTCCGGCCCCGTCCGTGCCCTCTCCCGGCCGGTCTCCCGACCATCCTTCCGACCCGCCCAGCATCCCCCGATCTGGGTTCTCTTTGACGCCTCCGAGGAGATGTTCGCCGATCAATTATTCCAGCGGTTTGCAGAATCGTAGTCGCACCCAGATTTCTCGCGGAGAAGCCTGTGCTCCACTCGGAGCTGTCCCCGGCCATTCCGACGGGCCACTCCACACGGGGCCACAGTGCTCGTCCTCGAGCCAGCCTCGATGCTGCCACTTAAATATTGGGTTTTAGGACTGTGAGTGTGTCAACAACACACTAGAATCACTTGTACAATTTTTGAGATGGAGATATCTCGAAACATTGCTTTACAGTGGAGGGTGGCCCGCGGCCAGAGGACGGTGGTCGTGGCGCTCACAACCTGTTATGGGAGTCGGTTGCGTCAGAAGAAGCCGCAAGCCCCATCGCAGAAAAAAGCGACTGCGACTACGATTCTGCAAATTGCTGTCAATGATCGCCTTTTGTCTTTTGCGGTCTTCGCCACACCGAGACCACAGCAGCGAACTCAAAGCGAACTTGTGCGATACTGTATCGATGCACACTGTGTACTCGTAGCCATGGCATCTGTTCCCGTTGCGCAGTTTCGATGCTTAAATAATTACGAAATCCACGCATTTGAAGCGAGCTGGCGCCCCCCACCTCCTTCTCTCGACCCCGCTCAGTCCTCTTTCTTTCCTCCGCACTGAACTAGCTGGTCTACAGGAGCAGGCTCTCAACTCGTTCTCCGGCTGAGCCGTTTCCCTTTCTCTGTTCATTGGCTGCCTTTACTGGCAATTCCGCTCCTTTCGCCCTCCGTTTTGCGGAAATATGCTAGCATGGTTCCAGGTCAAGGCTAAGGCAGAGCAACTTGTAAGTTTTTGCCTTTTTTCGCCAATGCTGCCACCGTTCACGTTCGCCCGTCTACCAGCGCCTTCGCCTGGTTCTTTCTCGCTTCATAGCATGCTACTTCTTTCTCGCACTCGCCCAGTTCGCAGTCCAGTTCATCCTCCAATCCATGTCCCTTGCGGATGATATAACGGTTGTCGACCGCGTTGAGGCTATCCTCGCGCAGCACAACGTCACGGCTGGTTTTACGATCATCTCTGATGATATGCTCCAACTGTGCTCGACCATCCCTACGGACGATTTCCAGGATTGTCTCAGCATCTCAGCGCCTCACGTGGAGGAAAGGACGCAGAGCTATGCGACTCGCGCAGAGAGAAAGGTGTGTCTGTTCACTCACTTGGTTCTATTTCCTACTGAACAGCTGACGTTTCATCACCCAAGTCGAGCAAACTCTTGGACGACGTTACAGTGACAACGAACTCGAGTTCCATCAGCGATCGGTGTGCAATGTCGCTGCCATGGATATTGGAAACGTACGCTTCCTCTCCCCATTGCGACGTGCAGTGAATGTTCTCACAAGTTCAAACAGATTCCACGACGGCAAGCGCGAAGACATTGCTACCCTGTTCTTCCAACTGTGGCTTCTCATCCTCTCGGTTACCGCGGTACGTGTGTTTCACGCGTCGCGCACATGTCTTCACTCAAATCGTTTTGTGCTCAGATCTTGACAGATTCAATCCCACATCTGTAAGCTCTCCGACTTCCATTAACGATTGGCTCGCTCATCGTCTCCACGACCTCGCAGTATTGCCGCCTTGGCCAGCCACGTTCTTGATACTGCATGGGCCGGTTTCAACGTGCACAGTCAGCTCAAGATGAGGTCCCAATACGTCCAGTTTGTTGTCGGAGATGCCTGTGATGGTGTCGATGTCCTCAACGGCTGGTGGGACGTCCGTTTGAACCACTCTGTACGTTCGGTCTTCACGCTGACAGGAAAAGTGTATTGACCGTGAATGGCCAGGTCCCTATCCTCATCGTCAATTGCACCGTTCTGGTTATGTCCTGGCTCATCTCGTGGAAATTGTTCTTGGTATATCCACACCTTTTGATCGTACGATCACCACTCTAATGTGCCATATTTCAGATGTATGAGCGGCAAACGTTCAACAGCGTCGGAGCGTCTCCAGAAATTAACCGCATCTACAAGGTTCGAATCAGATACTATTGAGGTCGTATGTGTTAACCCCGTTTGATCCAGATCTATCTGGCCTTCTATATGACTATGCAACTGGCTTCTTTCTTCATGATTGCTGGTACTGCTCTATGGATCAACAGGCTGAGCGAGCATCTACATGATGCCGACATGACTAGCTACACTCTCTACCTTGCCCTCTTTGTCGTCTCCGTCGTAGTACGGTATCTACTCTTCTATCCGTTCGAGCAACCACTGACCTGTCTTTCCTTATAGCTAGAGCTCGTCTGGATCGTCCTCGTACGTGTCTCCTTTCCCTTTATATCCTAGCATTCCGATTTTAATCCGGCTTTTGCAGGGCTGGTACTCCATCCGGCGAGAAGCCCGGATTTTCTTCTGGTGTTTCATCGCAACGGGAGCCGCGTTGACAGGAATTTGGACCGCAATGTACTTCTCTCCACTCTATCGTTTCTACCTCAGCATCTGGCCCTTCTTCGCAACCGTCACCGTTACGGCGTACATCCTCCTACTCCTCACGTTCGTTGCGGGTATTCTCTGTCGTCTCAACTTTGGCAAGGGGCTCGCTCATTATCGTACGTATACCTTGTCGCTCTTCCTTCTGGGCCAGAAAGCTCACTTCCATTATCAACGCAAAACTTACAGTGAGCGTCATCTCCGCTCTCGCGGGCGACAACTTCACCCCCGCCTCTTTCGCCAACAATCCCGACGACACAGATTGGCCCTCTAAATCCGGCGAGGACCCTCCTCGGTTCTCCTACATCGACCTCGATTCGTCCAGTCTCGTGGTTCCCCCGGCCAAACATATTTCGACTATCCGTCTGCACGGTTCAACGACAATGATTCCCAGCCTCCCCATGACGCCTTCGGCCGCCTCAGAACGCCCTCAGTCTCAGCGACCGCCCAGCAGCTTCACGATTCCAATTCGGGGCCTGCCGCAGAGGCCAGGGGCTGCAGCACAGAAGGGCAGAGGTGAAAGCTTCCTCAAGCTTGGTCGTGAGAAGCGGTTGAGTGGCCAGTTCCGTGTTCCCCATCTTAACAACCGCTTCTAGCGACTGTACCTGCATGCTCGGTGATCCTGGATGTTTTGGGCGTTTCTGTGCATTATGACTGTAGGAAGTGTAACCTGGACAGGGTGGACGCATGGAGGTCCGCGAAGTGGCAAGGGTGTACATTATTTGTCCGTGGAGAGGCAGGTCCTCTTGACCTTTTGAAACGTTCTTGGATGTCTGCTTTCTCTATGCTCGAAGCATTTATCACCATTGTATTTTGTTGGGGACATGTCTCCAATGTGTATTTCTACGTGTTTTGCTATAATGGCTCGCAACCGTACCTCCCAATCGGTGTCTCTGTGGCCCAATTGCCACAACAAGACTGTAGCGTGACTCGCACCGGATTCACCCGGTGCAGGAACGTGTGTGACGTGTGTGACAGCGTGTCAATTAAGGAGCCCGGCGCGTGTTTCGCGTCGCGGGTCAAGCACTTCGTTCTGCAGCCTGCCTTAGCTGCTTCTCCGCAGAGGCCTACTAGAACAGAACGGCGCCGGGATGGACTCTAACGGCTGGTACTCGAACCCCCATGGAATGAACGGATACGGCAGGGATGCATACCTCTCGCCAGACCCGACGAGCTCAAGGACGCCGGATGGGATGGCGGTTGATTCTGTGGCAGACTCGCACCAACTGCTGAGCGCGTACCCGCTCGCGAGTCTGAACGCAACTGGACATGGTCAGAGCCCCTATAATGAGATCGGATCGGCGGTGACTGACTGACGCATATATTCACATTTTTAAAGTCTCGCGCCAGTTGAGCAACCTGTCGCTCTCCGCCCAACCGCCGTCGTACGCCCAGCCGCAATACTACGCGCTGAGCGAGTACACCTACCCGTCCCAGACCCCGGCGCCGTACACAGAGTACGCTACAGAGCTGAACCACCTTCAATCCCAGCATCTGCCTGTGCAGGACGGAGGCTACTGGGAGAACACTCGGAACGACGCCGTCCAATACCTCGGCCAGCCCTCTCACACGTACGTCCCTTCCCTTTTCAATCCGAACGAACCTCAATATATGCGTTTGTTTCTGCTAGTTCATATCCACAGCACCCGTCTGCGCCCAATTATTGGCCCTCTTCTCTTCCCTCGCAGTCCCCATACGCCCAGTATCGGTCCAACGCCTTTGCTCACTCTGTCTTCCAACACACCGTTCCATCCATCTCGTACCCGACTCCTCCGCCACCCGCAATGAAGGCCTCCTCATCTTCGCTTGCCTTTGCCCTGGGTGCTCCACCCCAACCATCTCCCCCCAGGGCTCCGCTCCAGTCCTCGCCACCCAAACCTCAGCCTCCTCCGCCACAGCGGCAACAGTCCATCATCTCACCCCAGGAATCCAACGTCCGTTTTAATGTGTTTGTTGACCAGACTAGTCGCGAGATCGAGAGGGCTCAGGCAGCCCGGTATAGCGCAGTCAGGCCACCTAGCACTCCAAGCCGGAGAAACAGTGGGACCAATCTACCACCGTCAAGTCCCGACCCCCTCGCCGTCGCATCTGTCGAAGTCGTCTCGACCCCACAGAAGCGGAAGCCTATCAACCAGCTGCAATCTCCTACAGTGAAGCGCGTCCAGACTCTCAACCGCACATCATCATCCTCTTCACTATCTTCCGCTCTCTCCTCGTCGCCCATTCGCTCTGCATCTTCATCTCTCTCAAAGACCTCGCACACCAATCTCTCGACCTCCATCGACCCTAGCTCCTTGCCTCGTATGACACCGAAGGCCAAATCCAGGATGCAGCCCTATGTCGACTTGCCGCCCTTAAAAGCCAAATTAACGCCTTCGTCGCAGAAGAGTCGTCCACCAGTTCCCTCTGCATGGTTGAAGGGCAAGACGAAGCGGGAAGATGATGACGGGGGAGAGCCAGATCTCGGTGGGTTCGGTTCAGAAGAGGAGGAATACCAGCCTCACAAGACGAGCCTCGCGTCGAGTTCAGCTTCAAGGTCTCCTACCAAGAAGACGGGTGACCGTGACGAAAGAGGTACGCACACTACGCCACCCTAGTTGCATGGATGACTTTGTCTGATGTTAAAGTTATACTTAAACTCAATGTATGCGCTTCTTTCACAGCCCCGCTTGAGAAGTTGACTGCACTACTAGATGACATATTCGAGGCTGAAGACTCTCTGCCTGTCGAACCCGACTTAGAAACCCTGCCCTCCGATTTCTTCTCCCCCATCTCCTCTGACCCAGCTCGCCCTCAGCTCCAGCCGAACCTCGTTCGGAAACTGACGAAGCACATCGGTCTACTCGCACGGCCTAAGAAACGTCTAAGACCTAACAGCAATGGTAACACGCCTCGTTCGACTGGCCCGGTGAGCCTGAGCGACGTGGAACCTCAGACTCTTTCTCGCGTACTGAAGATCTTGGAGAGGAGTGTGAAGGCGGGAGAGGATTTGGAGCCATTTCCCAGTGGCGGTTCCGGAAATGGGGTCGCCGGGTCAAAGAGCGCTCCGTCTTCACCTACGAAGAAGAAGGGGGGGAAGGCAGGGAAGAAGGGTGGTACTCAGGCAGAGCGACGGTCGAAGTCACGAACACCACGCGACGAGGATGAAGAGAGTGTCGTGAACGGCGTGGACGTGGATGAGCTCCCTCGGCCTCTCGACACGGCAAAGCTCTCGAGGTCGTTGGAGCTTGCTCGAGACAGCATTTTAGCCGCCGACTGCTGTATCGCGCTACTCGGGAGCGACCGTCTAAACAAACAACTCTACTCGGAAGAGCTCATCAATGCGTGCCTCTCGTCTGTCAAAAACCAGCTCAACAAGGTTATCTACCCCTTCATCGAATTCTCATCATCCAGCGGCGAATCTTCCACCTTACGACACGTCGCAAAGAGCCTGTCTTCGGAGGCTTATGAGCATAGACGACAGCTTGCGGATATTTTCCAGGCCCTATTGTCCATCCTTCCACGTATCAATGGTTTAGTAAATGCCGATGTCGTTGCGATGTCGGATAGCATCATTATCCAGGCTGTCTACATCGCGATTGGACCATTCTTCGTCGTCGAAGACGAAGGAGGGGCGAAGGCGAAGAAGGACAATCTAGTAGTGGCTACACTTGGGCAGACTGCTATGCAAGGGCTCAGGCTGGATGCCTTGTCCCTCACCCGAAGTGTAGGTGCTTTCCCAGCCCATTGTCTTGGTGCAACAATACTTATCGCTATTCTCAGATTTTTGCGAACCACGAAGAGCAGCGTTCTTGGATCATCGAGGAGATCTTGAGCTCGCTCATCAAGCTCTCAGATACCAAGCAAAAAGCCGGTCAATTTCGGTTCGTTCATTCTATCTAAACTGACTTTGTGTCATCATCTGATCTCACGTTATGTTTGCTCTGCGTACCTCAGTTTGCGAGACGGTCGCTCGATTCGTACTGTCTCTGCTCTTCTACTTCAATTGGTACAGACCTCCGCCCACGGTGTTCGCATTTCGGCCAAGAAGCTCGGCAAGTCTCGTCAGCAAGCGGCGGCACTCAAGAGGCACGATAGCATGCCTTCCGACATCCCAGAGCCGTTTCTTGAAGATGTTGATCAGGACGAGATCAGCCTTTATCTCTCTGGATTAGAGTCCGCTACCAAGGCTGCAAAAACAATTGTGGTGTTCCTTACGCAAAGGTCTCGCCTTCATCATTTGATACAAACTTCTATGTGCATTACTCATTCCCCTTATGTAGATCGGGGAAGGGAAAGGCGACGAAGAACTCAAACGAAGCGGAATATCGTCTCATTTTCGACAACCTCATCTCGGATTTGCTTGTTGTCCTCTTCTGGCCTGAATGGCCCGCGGCGAGCTTGCTACTAACCATTATCTGCAAGTTTATGGTACGTGAAGTCTAGGTTCTGCATCCGGTTATACATATTGTTGACGCGCAGCGCGATAAGATTTCCTCTCTAGACGACGTCAAGTCGATGGCCCAGACAGATAACAATGCAGTCAAGCAACTCGCGCTGGACCATCTCGGCGTAATTGCTGCACGTTTAAGGACCAGTACCCTCAAGTTCAAGCTCGCCGACAGTCCATCGAATGGAAACACTTCAATGCCGCTACGACCAATGGAGGAGGTGGCAAAGACTTTCACTACGTGCAACTTAATGTGTTTTCTGACGTGTTTTCCAGGTACTCGCGAGCTGCAGTTCAAAGGACTTGCAACGGCTAGTTACTGCTCACCGCGAGGTCATCACTCATCTGTCCCGACGGTCCACCGAGGATCAGGCTTGCGACGTTCGTCCTCTGATTTTATTTTCGTTGCATGAAGCTTGACATTCAGATATATTTCTAGAGCGCTCGAGAGCTCAGCGCTGTGACGTGGGGCCAAGAGCTGGCCATTGCTCTCAGGCGGTGTAACGCCTCGTTGTCAAACGACGGTAATGACATTGACCTAATCAAGGCCAATAATCCCCAGATGCTAGCGTTCGGTGTCAAAGTCAAATCGGCCTTGAGAGATGTCTGGACAGATACGACCACCGATATCTTCAGTGTTGGGTATGTTCATCACTGTACCTATTGCCGTTCGAAACGTACAAGTGCTGATTATGTGTCCTCTTGTAGCTCCCAGGACGAGGTCGTTCATATAGACAAGCTCGCAGAAGAAATAGGAGTTATTCAGGAACTCAGGCATTCGTACCAGCCCATCCTCAACGTCATTCTCCTGGCTCTTGACGCCCAGGCTGTCTTCATGCGCACGAAGGCTTTGCGTGCCCTCGGTCAGATCGTCACCAGTGATCCTACGATCTTGTCGTCCGTAAGTAGTGTTTGGATCTTCATTGTTTTCGTATCTCATCCTTCTTCTGAACAGCCAAACGTCCGCCGAGGCATCGAAAGTCACCTGCTCGACAACTCCCCGGCAGTTCGCGATGCCGCTGTCGAATTAATCGGAAAGTATATGATCGACTCCCCAGAAGTGGCGGCGGACTACTACCAAAAGATAGCTGACCGTATAGCGGTATGCTTTTTCGTTATGTGTAGCTTGGTTTGTCTGACTTACTACCCATTAGGATACGGGTCTTGGTGTGCGCAAACGAGTCATCAAACTTCTGAAATCCTTCTACAGCGTCACCGATGATAACAAACGACGGATCGATATTTGCACCAAACTCGTACTTCGTATGTTTGATGAAGATGACACTGTGAAAGACCTCGCCGTCAAGAGCGTTGAAGATCTGTGGTTCCAGACACCGATCGTGTCCTCGCTCAAGTCTCGGAACGCTAGTGGCGAGAATCCTGCGGGCAGGTCCGACCTCCTTGCGAAGGTTTCTATTATCATGGGCGTATCCGCCAACTTCAAGGATAGGCAGTCGCCGTTGGAGGACATGTTGCATAAGATTATGGCGGACAAGGAGGGTACCGATGCGAGCGTACTTCATGAGCGGTATACCGAGATTTGTGAGGCCTTGATTGATGGTTTAGTCGACGCGACTGAGTTGCCTGGCTTCGTATGCACCATTTACCTCTTCGGTGATGCTTCTTCTGAACTTTGCCATCTGCAGACTATCATCCACTGCATCCGGACCATCTATCTCTTTACGACAGCTTACCCGGCCGTATTATCCGGATCCAATGCATCGACGTTGCTTCCATACCTTAAGAATGCGACCTCCGTATGTGACGACGTTATGCGAATCCTGTTCCATCAACTGAACATTTTCTTTAATAGATCGATGAGCAAGTTACGTCCGATTACCTACTCAAGATTTTCCGCGCCTCAGTCCCGCACATGCCGAAGACTGCGATGAAGTTCGGACAAGAGCTGCAACTTGCTCTTCAACCTATGATCCTGAAGCCGTCAACGGCGGGCGGCACAATGGTGAGTCTTGCATTGTTCTTTCTGACCATAAATGTTTATGCCTCATGTTTTATTCGTGTATAGGCACTGCAAGAGACTGTGGCCTGTATATGTGCAGTCGTGGAACATCTGACTCACGACTATGGCCGCTTGGTAGCGCTCTTAAAGTCGTGTAATCGTGCGTTTTCTATTTGCGTATTGCGTACATCTCTTCCTGATCTTATTGTTTGACGTGTAGAGCGACTGATGCAGGCTATCAACAAACCACGAAACACCAAGATGTCTGGCCCGGATATGAAGACTCTTTGCATCCTGATATTTATTGTTTCGCTTCTTGTTGAACATTGTGACTTCGATCGCCTACGACGGGATAGCACTGGTACGCATACTGCTTCACTTCTTTTACGAAGACGCTGACAAGGAGGCATTCGTTGCAGTACCGGAGGCAGACTTGAACGTAGTTTCATTGGTAAGGTCCCAAGCTAAACTCGCGCACAACTGTTCTCACTTCCATAACAGGGTTCCATCATAGAGCACGTCTATACCTGCCTGTTACAGCTTTACGATAAGTATGCAGAGGCAGTCCTTCGAGGAAGAATCCTCCAGGCACTAGGTATCTATCTTCTATCCTTTACGTCGTCCAGCCGACACACTCATGCCTCGTCATTCCAGGTTTTCTGTTCAGGGCACAACCAACACTTATGACCTTGGAGTCGTCTGCAGCGATCATGGATGCGATCTTTGCCTCTCCAGAGGAAGATAGTCGAGGTCGCTTGCTCAAGATCATGCAGGAATTCTTGATATCAGAAGCTTCAAAGCATGCTGATAAAGAGAAGAGTACGCTCTTTGACCCTTTTTCCTCTTCAATCCGCTTCTAACGACAATTCAGAGAGTGTCAAATCCAAGTCGGTTATCGCAGACGTGAACATGGAAGAGTTGGTGGGAAACACAGACGGTTTCGCTGACTCAGGGTAAGAGCTTCTTCCTTTCCGCGCACTCCAGCCTGCTGATGTTTACGATGGCAGAGTGAGCTCCGCTATCGTCCAACGTTACCTTGAGCCGATCCTCGAAGCAGCTTTGTCTCAGCATGCGCAAATTCAAGCTTCCGCCATCGACATCCTCAGCTTCACGGTGAAGCAAGGCTTAGCCCATCCTCTTCAGGTAAAGACCCAATTTTCAGCTGTCCTTTCGCATACTTACATCAAGTTTTTAGTCATTTCCGATCATTGTCTCCCTTGAGACCAGTCCAAGCACTGTACTCAGCAGTCGTGCTAACGCGTTGCATGCCTTGTTGCACAGCAAGCATGCCACGTTACTCAACTCGCGGTATACTGTCAGCGCGAAAGCATCGTTTGACTACCAGGTCAGACTCTCTCCTGGGCCTGTACAAGGTTAGTGATTTTCGATTTCTGCCCGACCCTGCATGACTCAAAGATGTCCTAGGTTATCGCATGCAGCATTCAGCCCCCACTGCACTCCTTCAGCGCTGGTATTCCCTGGTGCGCGAGAAGCGAAACTCGAAAATCGAATTTCTCAAGTCTCTCGTCCGCGTGTTCGAAATGAAACCGGATCTGAAGTGCATGCAGGAGGAGGTCCACTTTGCACGATACATGGTCGAAAACTTTGCCACGTTTGATTACAAGGCTCAGGAGGAGGTGCTTATGGTCGTGAAGACGTTGATATCGATTCTCTTGACGTCTGGTATGCAGCTCATGGAGACGTTATCGCCGTCCGACCTCCTCGATCAACTGCGCGGACGTCCCACACCTGCATCTCAGCTCCAAGGAACCGAAAAAGACGTGGAGATGGCCGACACGCAACAAGAGCCGCCAAACGGTGCTGTGCCAGGTCAACCGCACGACTTGTACTCCGCGCCGTCATTGATGGCCTGGCAATCTCTGGATTATCTACCCGTCATGCGTAGTTCTGTCATCCTAGCCATGCTCATGCTCTTGAAACGATACCTGAAAAACCTATATGGTGTCACCGAAGAGTGAGCTCGTCCTTGCCTTCATCCATCTCTACGGTCTCACTCAGTCTTGCTGCCACCAGGAAATGTTCAAAATGGGTCATTGGCAAGAAGAACACAATCGGCGACAAGCCCGCTACCCGGCGTCACCAGCAGCCTCTTCAATGGGACCGCTTACCTTTTGCCACGGTACCTATACACACGACGCAAGATATGGCTGCTCAACGAACTACCGTGAGTTCATGTATCAGCCTTCTATTCGGTCTGGGCGTTGTACTCACGGTTCGCGTTCCAGTTCCTTGAAATCTGGGATGAGGATGGTGTTGCGCCCGAGCCGGAAGACGATATGGACTAACCCAATTCCACGCATTCACGTCACCTTTTCCTTTCTGTTGTTCCCTCTTGTTGTTCCCTCATATCATTATAACTCGAATTTTCTTGCTCGCCTGCTCCGCTTCCATTTGTCAATCCTCCATCCTGTCGCATCAATGTTCTATCGCATCCTTCTGCTCTGCATAATTTAAATCTGAATTACATGCATGGACTAATTGTAACACGATACCAACTTGTTCCCTTGTTCCAAATACATCAACTCGACGATATGCAATCAATAGGTACACACTCTAATTGTCTAACGGTATTGCTAGTTCTTGGCCGAGCCGTTCGTCGTTGCGGATGTCCGTGCAGGGGTCGTGTCACTAGGAACGGTCGGCCTCACAGCTTTACCGTTGACAAAGATGATTGGGCCTTGCGGATATTCACCGAGCAGATTCTTTGCGTCGTCGTCCAAATTTGGGTCATCGTCGAACTCGAAGTCGAGCGTGCCCCCGTACGCCTTCGGAAGGTTTTCAGTGTCGATTAACGTGCGAAGAACAGGACCTGGGTCTTTGCCGAGTACATGTATTTTGTTGCGTGTACCTGAAAGGGAGAAGGTGATCGCTGAGGCCGTAAGATACGAGGGCAGAGTATGGTTTTGACTCACCTTCGTCGAACCAGGCCTGCACAGAAAAGAGCATGTGAGCCTCACTGCAAAATAGTGTTTGTAAAGAGATACCGGACGATTGACGCACCGAGATCCATGACCAGACGGTAGCGAAGTATGCCGGTGCATTGACGACTGCAGTTATGTTCATGCTTTCGGGATATTGATGGGTCGCTAGCTCTGATGCTTGTTGTAGATGGTGTCGTAGGGACCACATGGTGGAAAGAGATACGCCGGAGAGGTCGATAATGGAATTAATAGAGTAGATCGCCGTGTTCCCTGGATGAGGTAGTGCGGTGCAAAGGGGGGTGATGAACTGGGTCATAAGCTGCCAGAGGACGACGCTTGTTAAGTGATATTAGGGCCAACTTCTTGAAATAAGCTATAGAGTGAAGAGTATGCTCACATTCGTTCATAGCGACTTTCAACGGGTACAGAGTTGATCTCCTTCACCCTGTCTCCCAGGGCCGACAGTTTGTAAACATACACCGGAACCCCATGCTAACTGTCTCAGCCTATAACCGCTACTTGGACGAGTGAGACTGCAGTACCTTGTCTCTCCGTCCGGTCCACCGAGGATAATAATGTTGTGCGGCTATAAAAGTCTGGTGGTCAAACGTCGCGTACAATCGGTCGACATCCATGCTCTTCCGCCATGATAGATGGTTTGCCCACTGGGCTTGAGCTTGACGAGGATCATATCTTCGCGCTCTAAAGAAACGTCTAATTATATGGATTTAGAGACCGTACGTGGAACATGGTACGAGAAACATACGCAAGGGTAGCGTCGTCGGCAGAAGCAGCCGAGCTTGTAGTGGCAGGGCTGTAGAGACCAGCCTTGGTGAGGTTCTCCTTGAAGCTGTTGAATGCCTCGAGGTGCTCGTCCGGGATACCTATGGGGCTGAGCTTGGACGATGTGGAGTGCTCGAGGTTGTCGGAGTGTGGAGGAGTCGAAGGGTGCCCTCCGCGCAGGAAGGTCGACAGAGGCATGATAATATGCGAGGAAGACGAGAGGTTCGAACGAAGAGGCGAGGTAAGAGGGGCGCCCGCTTATTAGTGGTGACGTGCGTCAGCCGTCGCCAAGTTCGATCACTGATCCGCTCTTAGCGAGCATGGTCAACCACAGACCGGTCCCATGGCTCACAGTCGTTCTTACAATCGCGTGCAGTTGTGCCGAATGCCGTGTAAGTACTTTGCTCAGATCACCTCGAAGGCTTACCGCAGAGTTGTGTGGACTAAGTACATCAACTTCCGCGCATTGTCAACGCGGAGGTGACCTTGTTTTTAGAATTCCGACCTGGTCATTCCGAGATTTGATATGGCCCGAATTGTGGCGAAACCGTACACATTCGTGTGTTTATGTCCTCTTCGACGCAAAACATCCCATGTTGCATTTGTAATTGAACTGTACTGAGTGCACCGTATCAAGTACACATGAGCTTATTTTGACATCAACACTTACCCTAGATTTGGGAAAGAAAGGTGGATTTTACAAGGCAAACGAAGCATAAACGGCCGCAAGAGCGGTTGGGTGCATACTCTATGGATATCACTACTTCCCAGCCATCTTCGACTCTGCTTGATCATAACAGTTCTACTTCAATCCTTGTCCGCAACAAATCTCAACCTCACGTAATCCAAACACCATGCTTCAGCCTTCAAATCCCAGCATCGTTCATCTTGACGAGCAACCTCTTCTACCTCCGTCATAACATGCTCTGCTTCGTCGCTGCTCATTTCGCGAAGAAAGTTGTGCATGCAGAATGAACGTAACCAATTTTTGAGGCTCGCGACGGGTGTAGGCCGCGCAGTAAGTGAGACATGGACCGGATTAAACCCGGCGGATGCGATGATCTGTTTTGAATGAAGTATTCAGATTATGACTCTCAGATGATCGAAAGTTACGTGCCTGCGTATAGGACTCCACAGATGGAAAGAACCATGGGTCTCGTTCCGTAGCGTTGATGCCTCGTTGCCCGAGGACCTTGTGCAGCGCCGCACGAACCCCCTCCACATTACCATATCCTCCCATCTCGCCGACGATCCGCCCACCTGACCTGAGCATCCTATGTGCATTTAACAGTGCCTGCTTTGGGTCTCGCGAACACCAATGCAGAGTTGCAGTGGTAAACACTTTGTCGAACTTTCCCCCCACTAACTCCACTGGAAACTCGGGCTGAGTCCCAACTGGGAAAGAAGGCATTTGCAGATCAGCGACAAGGAGGTGTGATCTTTCGAATCCAGTCACTTCGAGTGCTTTCGAAATCTGTCAAAAGAGTGTATATTGTTAGCAAGATGATACTCCCAAGGTACGACGTGCTTCGAGAGACACTCACCATACTCTCGCTAATGTCAACACCCACAACAACACCCTCGTCACCGACCAACTTCTTCAACTCCTTCGTGATCTCGCCACTCCCACAGCCAAAGTCAAGAATCTTCTCTCCAGGGCGCGCTTCAAGGAGAGAGAGGACGGGCGCTGTCGCGGCGGCAGAGTATACGAAAGACGCGCCCACGTTATACGCAGAAGCAGACCAGCCAGAAGAGTCGCGATCATCATCTACTTTGCCCTCGTGGAAGGCGGTTTGAGCAGAAAGCGCCGACATGATGGTGTATGTGAATATCGAGGGCAAGAATGAGGGATGATCAGTACGTCGGAGTTGAGCTTCTTGAAACTGTATGGTGTGTTTTATATGCCCCGTAGATCCCTGAGCACATGACTGTTGTTAGCGGCAATGATGGCCACTTACTGCTAATGATCTGAGGTACTTCAACGCCTTTGCTAGCGTTAGGTTAGCTATGATCCAGTCAGGAGTGGAGGATTGGCAACTGGTATGTGCCCTATGGAACCACGGCCGATAGATGTGCGGCCGAAGGCGATATGAGAGGAAGCGTTTCTAAGTCGAAGCGTAGGCTGCTGTGCTGGTGCTGGCCGTCGTCTTCTCAGAACATAACTCCAATGATCTACTTAAGTGCAATCCATCAGAACTCTTGGAAATCCCTGACCGGCCCTGACCGGCCCTGACAGACCCTGACGCGGAAGTTTGAGAGAGCCCGCGAAGTCTCAGAGCGCGTCAGGGCCTGTCAGGGCTCTCAGGACGGTCAGGGTGATTCTGGGTCGTTGTGTGGCACCAGAAATAAAATGTAAATTCATAAACATATTCGTAAATTACAGAGGTCTCTGGATACAGCGGCAAACAGTGCCTATTGCTACTCTATATGACATATGATACTAGTATAACACGGAACTAGAGCTATTTGTGGCAGATTTAGATGGTGTGTGCGTGTGGTGGGGGAATGGCATGGAGGGAGGTGGTGAAGGTGAAGGTCGGGTCAGGGTAACTGGGCAAGGGGTTAGGATGAATCGAGAAGGGAGCGACGCTATGTGCAAATTTGTGCGTGAACGGTAACAGTTTCAATGGGTGGAAAGGAACAGAGAACCGGAGGAGTAGAAGGAGGGTGGACGTAGTATATAGTGATGGTACGGGGTACTAATGATTAATGAGGAATTGTCGGTGCTCTGTGTACGAGAGGGTGCGGGATATCGTGGTAAAGGTAGGGAATGTATGCACAGCCTCCAGCTATAGCGATACCATGCCAGATTGAGTTGATGTCGAGGACGAAAAAGAGATGGGTGCAGGGGAGATGAGTGAGATACTCGTACATGACTCTTTTCCCGTGTAAATCACTACCCTGCTGCACATCGCTGACGTCCTCTCACTGCAATGGTCGCTCCTTAAACCAACTGGCTTGCTGGTGTATCAACTATCCTACCGCAAAGCGCAAGGACGAGGCTATATGAGAGAGAAAGGGGTACAAAGAGCCCGATGAGGGGCAACCGGGGTAACGTAGGCCTATGGGATCAGGGGGGGCTAGTGGTGGTGACAGAGGCGGTGGAGAACGCGTTGGGATCGTTCAGTTTGATGGAGTCGACGGTGAAGAAACTCAGCTATCTGCTTGGATTTGCTTTCCATACTTTCTATCATCTCTACATCCGAACTCCTGACGTCCAAATGCACGGTCGGATGATGCGGTACTCAATTTGCAGTACAATCGTGAGGGCAGATGTCGGTGATCATGACGCGAAGTGAAAAGCATAGACTTAGATGTAGGCTCGTCTACCACAAGTGATGTGAAACAGGCAAGTTCGGGAGAACTGGATGTCATCATTGACGAAAGAGCGAAGAAGTCTGGCGCTGTCTGGCGGGCTTCGTCACACTGGCTTTGTTGATACGTGTTTATCCTTCGTTCGACTTGAGCATCGTTATCGTCGTTGTTCTCTTTCCTGGCCTCTTGCTACACTCAATGCACACCGCTACTGAGAGCTGTCGTTCTTCTTCTTACTATGCTTGTAACCTTCAGCTCGTTATACTACATTACGCTCACCGTAATCATGTTTTGGAAGGGAGAATACGGTATGCTTTGAAGCGACTTCAACACACTGCGAAACTGACGCCTCTCAAGGGTTGCAACACGCAGATCCTCTTCCTACAGTGAGATATTCTTTGTCCACTAACATTCTTTCGTTTTATAGAGTCCTTAAAACAGGTAGTGAATGCCTGAAGGGTGAAGAAAGCGGGAGCCGTGATGACAAGAAGGGCGATTGGGACCGAGGTTGTGAATTATGATGGACGAGACTCTGTTGTCGACCGTTCAGGTCACTCAGGTGCGATTTCCTCCCTCTATATGATCTAATGAGGCTTTATTTTCCCGTATCGGAAGATGGAGGAGATCATGAGGGAGAAGGCAAGGATAGCGAGGAGGATGAAGCCATTCGCGCTCGGGAGGCAGCGGTATGCGGAGTTGATCAGCGCGGTGAGGGAGGAGGTGCGCAAGGTCAGGGGCGACGTCGTCGACATGTGGTCTGTGCGTCTGCGGGAGTGGTATGCCAGCAGATGTCTGATCTCGACGAGTCGTTCTCCTTTGGAGCCTCAAACTCTACCGGTCAGCTACGACTGCAGGCCGTCGACCACGTCCGGCCCTACTTCCAGCATCCCGTCAAGGCGCTTCTGCCGCTGTACGCTTGGACTATGTTCCTTCCCCAGACAACGGCGGCAGGCGCATAACCGTCCTCGCAGACAGCGCACATAACCCCGCATCCTCAACCACCCTCGCATCCTACATCTCGCATCCCCTCTCTATTGCCAGCGCTAACACCCACACCTCCAATCCCCACCGAACGACCCACCTAAACTATATCCTCGTCCTCTGCCATTCCTCACCCAAAACCCCCCTCTGGACGCTCTCCCATGTCCTCACCCTCTCTACTCCTCTCTCTTCTTCTTCTTCGTCGTCAATGCCAATATTCGACCCCCCCCTCACCTGTCGCGTCCACATCGTCCTCGAATGCACAGATGCCAGCGACTTCTTCAAGATCGAACAACGTCGAATCGCCCTCGCCCTCGCCCGGTTCGTCTTCGTCCCCCCGCGCTGAATATTAATTTTAAGGAGTCGGGGTCACCGAGGCATGCATCGGTGGCGCCGCCGTCGGATGCGGATGTACAAGCACAAGCGCAACTGCAGACGCAGGGGCTGCAGAGACCACGACCGACGTCTTTGAGGCCGTTAGTTAAACCAACGACGGTGATGACACAACAGCGTGAGCGATGTTTTATTTCCGCCGTCTCATAGCTTTAATAGTGTAGTGGATCGTAGTCGTAAAGCCTATATTGTTGTCTGTCGGAGTCCCCATGTATATACATTTTTTGTGAATATACATACTTTTGGGCCACACACTGTCGACCAGAATCGAGCCTGACCGCCCTGAGACGTCCTGAGAGCCCTGACAGGCCCTGACGCGCTTTCGAGACCTCACGGCCTTTTGCGGAACGGATCGTCAGGGCCGCTCAGGGCTTCTCAGGGCCTGTCAGGGATTTCCAAGAGTTCTGATGTCGGCCGAGGTAAGACGGCCGAAGTGTGCTGTATCAGCAAAGTCGAGAAATACGGACCAGAACGCTAATTGGATTCGATAGAGTGGCTAGTGAAGCTAAAGGCTGACCCGAAGGTCGAGGAGGCGATCCTTGCTTGACCGGTTGAAGTGGGTAAGAAACGGGCGAAAGCGGCCTAGCTTGACTGCGCCGGAATTCGCCGACTAAGTTGGACTTGTTCGTGCCACACTGCTCGCCACATTTGGAGTTAAATGGCCGACATGGGTAGAATAGCAAGAAATACCTAGTGAGTCAGTTCTCGAGAGTATGCACTGGCAAGATCATACGTATATCATGCAATGTTGAGCGGGTCGCTGTTTGAGCACGGATCGTCGCTTTGCTTGTCTACTGACGAACATTTCAGGCCTTCGGCAGAATCAAGACAACACTATCGCATGCGGGGATCAGTAGTACAGGTGACGCATTACTGGGATTATTTAGTATGTAGTTCCACGTATATATACAGAGCAAATGTAAGAGCAATAACAAAACAATACAAGAATATTCTTCAGATTTGAACCATCAATACGCTCAACGCTGTTTATACAGGAGGCACCTCACTAGCAGCGACGGAGAGCAAAAACCTCTCAACGACAGACTTTCCTTTGTGCAAATTGGACAGCGACATCCGTTCATTTGGAAGGTGTGCTTGAGCCTAGACCACCGCGATACCGCAGAACCAGAAATAGGTAAGAAAACCACTCAGATGACGGGAACGAGGGATAAATACGCACCGCACTCTGTCCCATTGGAAGATGTAGCGCAGGACAGGCAAACTCCTTCTCCAAAAACGGCACGGACGGGATTGACTACGGAACGCATTGTGCCATATCAATATTCGCTGATGAATGCGAAACGATGGCGGCTCACCCCTCCTTCTCGTATTCTCAGCGGTTCGACACCCCATTCCTGTGTGATCGCGCCTTCCAGAGCTTTGAACCAGGGATGCTCGAGATTCCCGAGCCACCAGTCCGCAGAATGGTCCACCGTTACCTACAGCACGAGGATGAACAGAGGTCCTTTGCGTAAAGACGGGAGGTAGGGCATACGCTGAGTTTATTTGAGCTTTCTATCTCTCCGAAGGAGTCCTCAAGGTATCTGCACAAAGCACGCGCGACCACTTCTAGGTCCTGATCCGGCACAATTCGCAATGAGACCTGTGCTTTTACCTCGGCCGGAATGACAGTCGGGTCTAGATTAATGTGCATGAGCCTATATACGTGCCCTCTCACGAGGAAGAAGTAAGGGCTTACTACGTGGTCCAGACCCCTCTAAGTTATGGATCGTCAACGAGGGTTCGCGCCATCTCGCGGCGAGCGATGATGCTGGGCTTTGTGTAACGGATTCCAAAAGAGTGAACAGCATCTTCTCCTCGTCGTCCTGCGGCCGGACTCGGTCGTCTGATACGCAAATTACAGCCGTCAGTTCTGCCACATCGCCATCAAAGAAGTAAAATGCTTACAGAATCCGGGGATGAGAACCCTACGATTTCGGTCGGTGAGCGTGGACAGAAGCTGGATCCTAAAATGAGAGTGAGTTGGAGGACATTGCATTAGAAAGGAAATTTTGAGGAAACATACATATCCTGCATAGGTTCCGCTACGACGCCACCTTCAATGCCCGAATGCGCATCCTTTCCACCCGATGTTATCTATCATACAAATTTAGTAAAGGTTCACAAGTTATGCCTCCAATAAGCATACGCTACTCACCTCCACATTACAATGGATGACGCCTCGCAGTCCGTATGTAATACACGGCACATCAGAGGACAGCCATGTCGAGTTACTATAAAATCACGACCGTCGCCGTTGAGCACCTTTAATTCCTGAAGGAAAATAGGCAACAACAAACCTAACCAGAATCGCATCCACATCACCAACAAACTCCTTGTATTTCTTCACTGTTTCCTCGAACCCAACGCTCCCCGCCTCCTCCTCACCTTCGATCATCATAACCAAATCACAGCCCAGCTGCCTCTTCTTCAGCAGCTCAGCCGCCGCGCAAGCCACCGCGAGTACCGGCCCTTTGTCGTCGGCGACACCGCGACCGTATAGAACGCCGTTGCGGGCTGTGAGATGGAAGGGAGGGGTTTCCCAGTTTTCGGAGGGGGCGGAGATGACATCGTAGTGACTGGTATCCACAAAAGGGCAATGAACTCAGAAGCACTGGGAGAAGGATAAGGTAGTGCATACCCATAGAACAATATCGTTGGTTTTCGTCGTTCTGTCTGTGCGCCTTCGAACCTCGCAAACACAATAGGGTTGTGCACGTCATTGGTGTATAACTGTAACGGGGCAACAGACCGGTCAGCTAGTCATTCCGGAGCCGTACAGGATCAAGTGCACTCACCGATTTCGCACTTGCCCCGAGTTGGTGCAGGCATTTCGTCAACCAAATCGCTGCTTGTCTGCAATCTTCTCGGCGGGCTGGATCACTGCTCACGCTCGGGATGGATACAAACTTGGAGAGGGCGTAAACCAGGATATCTATTACCAATATTATAGTGAATATGACGGCTGTAACGTAGGCAGGTTGACGTACCGTTGGGCGATTCTGCCCCTGTTATTCCGTCCAAATCGTTGTGTATATCCCCAATTTGCGTAGGTGAAACGGGGGTGGAAGTGTTTTCACCGGTGGCCTCGGGAGCCGTGATTTTCCATACCTATGATGAGCCAGCGAAATCTTAACTTGTCAATGCCGGGGCTAGAATACAAAGGATATGCGCGTACATGGATAGCATCATCATTACCTCCGGACACAAGTCTCCATTCTTGGGAAGCTTTGTGTCGGAATATCACGGACGAGAGGACGATGCCAGAGTGAGCAGACCAAGAGGCCGTACAGTCAAAGGTATCCGAGTAACGCTATAGGGGAAAAATAAGTTATGGTGTTCGAACAACGGTGTGGCGGTGGCGCGTAAAACGACAGACCTTGATCTGCCCATCTGCCGAGAACGTATACAAGTCGGAATGTAGCATGGCAAGTGAAAGGATATCGACGTTCTACAATCATCGGGCCGCCTGAGTCGAGGGTTCTTCAGCATAAATTCGATGTTGCCATGACTTACCTCTTGGACAATGATCGTTCTCACGAGCGTTTTCGTTTGCGTATCCCAAACCTTCACATATCCGTCTTGACAGCCAGCGTATATCAAATCCCCGCGCGTACAGAGGGACAGCACGGCGCCGTGTTCGCATTCAAGCGTATGAAGTAGCTCGAGTCCCCCCGACGCCGTACATGACCACAGCTATATAGATTTTGAAGTTGGTAAATGAACCACAGTCATTGAAGGAGGTCGAGACCAACCTTCACGCTCTCATCTCCAGCTCCGGTCACTAAGCGCACTGGAACCGACGAGCTATTGGACAGGGGATCGTCCGATCCCTCTCTCCCAGAAGGGAGCAAGGCCATACAGTACACGTACCCGTAGTGGGCCGAAGGAATTATATTCCCAGGATCGACGTTGAGGAACTCCTTCGGGCTCTCTGGCCGGTCTAACCTGATGTGACCTGTTGTGTCGACATCGTGGAGATGCAGGTGGGAGAATCCGGGAACGACGTTGTTCGATGCATGCGTATCCGCTGGACGTCTTTGAAAGCGGGGATACGAGTCGAAGAATTTATGAGCAGCTTTCTTAGAAGACGTGGGGGTGGATCTTCCGGAACCGGGGAGGGAGGTGGAGTCGATAGACGAAGATGAAACACCGGAAGGAAAGGGTGGCGAGGAAGACGCTGTGGTGGCAGGCGGGAAGGTATACCATTGCAGGGAGGTGTTTTGGCAGCCGAAATAGATCGTCTGGTGGGTCGGAGACCACGCAAGTGAGAATATGTCGCCGGCATCGGATTCCATGTATGGATTGAGGACATAAAGTGGACGCAGAGTACGAGTGCACCATATCTGTGTTGAAGCGTTAGGAGCGATTCGAGGAATGAGGACGAACGGAAACGAACTCGAATCGTGCTGTCACCTGTGAACGGCGAATAAGATGCAGCCTCCGAGAACGATACGACAAAGCAACGGACCTGAAGAACTAAAGAGCCACTGTCTGTCGGGTGCGTACTCGAGAGCCAGCACACTGCCCGTATGGCCCCTGAGTATACTCTTCAAAGTGAATGTTTCAGCGCACCAGACCTAGGACAGCGAAGCGATGTTCAGTGACAGCAACCCTTGCGAAAGTAGACAGACGCACGCAGATATCCTGAGCCTGATTACCGCTGAATATTGTCTTGCCATCGACGGCCAAGCTTAGAGTGGAAGAGTGTGGCCTGAGGAGCGAGTGGACAAGGACAGGAGAATCTGCGTGGATGTTCCTGCTAAGTGAAGCTGGGCCAGGACGAGATTCGTATGAGGAAGTCAGCGGAGAGGGCGAGATGAGAGAAGGCATGGTGCCGCGTACGCTGGGGGATGACCATCGTTGAGATAATATAGGGTTCGGAATGCGTCCAGCAAGCCGCACCGAAGCTGGATGGCGTCCATGGCAAACGCCGCGTTCCCCGCTTCTTCTCTCCCTCCTCCCATCTTGTAGCGTAGTCGGCCAAATTCATCTTGTTTCCTTGTTTCCCATGTCACAGGTCCGTATTCTTCCCGCAATCTTGACGCAACATCACAGCGCTCATTTCTCCTCCAGGCAACCGCTCTCTCGGCGAAAGAGAAAGTGCGTCTTTGCCTCATCATCAATGTGTTCAGTGTGGCGTGCTTAGCCTTATTCCCAAGGGCAATGCTGCCTTCAAAGCCGGTGACTTTGCGGCGAGCATCGGTCACTACACCTCTGCAATCCTCGCAGATCCAAATGATCCCACTTTTCCTCTCAACCGTGCGGCCGCTTACCTAAAGCTAGGCAAGTGAGTGCGTATCCTTTTCGTTTCGCCTCATCGGAACCCGTCATGCGAGATTGAACCGACTCGAATAGGCACGAGGACGCGGAAAGAGACTGCTCGAGGGCCATCCAACTCAGCGGCGGCAAAAACGTCAAGGCATTGTTCAGACGATCACAGGCTCGTGTGGCCCTGCACCGCACCGAAGATGCGCGCAAAGGTCGGCATAACTCTGGTAGTCCATTTCGTTACTGTCCCACTCTGATCGCGTCAATCAGACCTCGAGGAAGCGGCATCTCTGGAACCGAAAAACCAAGCTATCACCACGGAACTCCAGAAAATTAATAGCTCTCTCCAAAAAGACAAAGGAAAAGTCGGACCTCGCGCCCAACCCATCTCTGTATGATCACTGTCGACTACCTCAGATCACAGAATGACTTATTCCCGTCCAGATAGACCTCCCTCCCCTCCAATCGCAACAGACCAGAGCCCCTCACCCAAAGCGTCGACGGATACCGATTGAGATCGTCGAACCTTCCTCGCCCACGTCTGCCTCTACCACAACTACGTCAACCCCGACGCCTCAATCGCCTTCTCTTCTTAATCCAGTCTCCACCCGTCCCCTCTCATCCAATTCTGCCCCTCAAGCTCTGCCTACTTCAGAACAAAATGCAAAATCAGCCGCGTTGAAGTCTAAGTCGAAACCCACACCAACGACCTTCAAGGAGGCCAAACAGGCACGCGAAGCTTCACGTCCAGGTGGCGGCGCACTCCGCGCTTCTGGCTCTCATACCCTCTCCAAAGACCACGGCGAGAATCTCACAGGCGACGAACCTTCCGAAACTAAGCCTGATGTACACATAGCCAGCGGGGCCACAGTCACAGATGATCCCAGACCTCCGAACACGATTACAGACTTGCCAGCGCCAGCCGAGTATGACGGTCCAAACGCGAAACTCGGGATCAGCCTTTTCACTTTCTCGAGGGAATGGGACAGCCATCATGAAGCAACCCCCGAAGACCGCTGGAAACTACTCTCAGTGCGTATCACCTCTTCCAACCTAACCGTAAAGTCATCTGAACACACACATCATATCATATCACACAGCAAATCCCCCCACCCGCCCTCCCAACCCTCTTCCAGACTTCCCTGGAACCCTCCCTCCTCTCCTCCATCCTCACAGTCCTCCGCGCTCTCCTGAGCACTCATCTGTCCGCTCAACCCGAACTGAAAAGCTGGGTGCGAGCGTATATGGTTCATTTTGCGCGGGTACCCCGATTTGGAACTATTATTCTGTTCACGAGCAAGGCTGAGAAGGAGGTGATAGAGGAAGTGTGGAGAGCGGTGGGCGAGGAAGAGGGGGATAGAGCGGAAAGGAAGAAATGGGGTTTGAAGTGGTGATTCTGATGTATTGAGTCAGTGAAGTAGACCTGTCGAGGTCTCTCAAACCATCACAGGAACTGTATGGCGCATCACAGCCGATGTAAGACTTACGAGCTTAAGACGAATACCTCACACGGCTCCCCCGCATTTCATCGCACTGCATCATCACTGCACAAACAAAATTACAATAAACGTAAGTACCAAAAAAGGGGTATAATGCACAATAGACGTTCGACCCACAAACAGGAACATATGCGACCTGGCAGAAGAGAGTCACAAGCACCGCGAGGCTTTTCAATCATCCAGTAACCACGTCCAAACATGTCCGATGCCCTGTCCGGTGTCCGTTGCCCATGGCATGACATGTAAAGTGCGACGTCTATTGCGCGCGTAAAGAGGATCAAAAGGATCGAAGCGTAAAAGTAAAAGTAACGATGCCAATGCAAAACTTCCAGGACGATATAAAGAAAAGAAAAGAAAGAAAACGAAACCAGGACGCCACGCCAGCCCCTCACCACACGAGAACACACAACACGACAGATGAAGCTTTGAATGACGGAGGCGCAAAATGTGCCATGAAAGAGCGACTGAAAACAAAACAAAAAAAATATGAAAAGTTCCCCGTGTTGTGTAAGTGCCCACCCCAAGTGGCCGTAATACCTTCCTTCCACAGACCCAGTTCTGCAAGTGCAGTGCAGCGTTCGTCGTTCCGTTCGGCAAGCAAGCTGGAAAAGGGACCCAGAAATGCAAACACCGTCCTTCGTGAGTCTTAGTGAAAAATCGACCGATCGAAAGGGGAACATAGACGGACATTCAATTTGCATATAAAGACCTCTCCTACGCATGGAATACACGAGAGCGTTTGCAGACCGACTCCGAACAACGACAAAATGCTGGCAGGTCCCGCCGCCAGCGACGAACGGATGCGAAGCTCGTAAGGCTCGTAGGCACCATGCGAAGTCACGAGAGGGAGAAACTGGAAAACTGCCATATAACACCCGACGAAATCCGAGGAACAAGGGAGCTGCACGTACCAAGCGATGCGACGAAAGCATTCAAGGTAGGCCGGACAGCGACAAAAGGGGGGAGAGGAAGAACAAGTAAGAACAAAACCCAACAGGTAAGACGACGAAAAACGGGTTAAAAAGAAGGAAAGAAAGAAAAAAGCGGGGTAAAAGGTATGACAGACAACACGAAAAGAATATAATGGTGAGCGGTATAAATATAGCAAGGGTCGGTGCGGTGTAAAGGAAAGCAGGCGGAAATGGTATCATAGGTCCGAGACTATCAAGCGAAGAAGAGGCGGGCATGTGATGGGGGTAACCCGGGACTTCTCGACGTCGTTCTCTCTGCGGCTGATACCCATTCTACCTATGAGATAGTCAGCATCTCAAGCATTGTGGACATAGACGACAAACTTACCAGCTCTTCACCAATTCATGCTGCTCTGTTGTAAGATAGGTGCCGAAATTTGGCCTGCCATGACTGGCCGCCTCTCCCTCATCTGCTCCGGGCTGTTCCTATAGCTATACTCCATCTCTCCGCCACCCATTCCAGAAGCCATCGCCTGCGTTTGCGGATCAGCGGGCTGAGAGTTACCTCTCAAACTGTCTTCCGCAAAGTAGAAACTCCTCCTCCTCTGTCCCCCAACACTGTCCTGATCGAAGTCCCTGCCCGCCCTGTCCCCGTAAGGCATGGTGTTAGCCGCGGCCTGGTCCGAAAGCCTCCTGTGAGCCAACTCTCTGCGCCTCTTGACCGAACGGAAGACGAGCACGCAGATGATGAGAACAGTAACACCACCGAGAGCGCTGACGACCCCGATGATAGCGTCCTGCCTCGAATTGTCACTCGAAGTACTGACGGTAGAGGAGTCCGAGCTGCTCGAAGAACCCGTCGAAGCGCCCGTGCTCGGGTTCTGAACGAGGTCGAGCGTGAACGAGGGGTCGACATGCTCGGCGAGGGTATGGTAGGGATCCGGGGTGCTCGTGTAGAATGCCGAACTCTTAGCTGAGATGAGCTGAGCGAGGGTGTCGACCTGGTCCGAGGGAATGTATCCGGTCCACGTAGTCCTCAATTGGTCGACGTCCGCTGTGCTGGTGTACGAGTCCGGGATGTACACCTGGAGGGCGTACGTGACGACTTGAGCGGAGCTGAGGCCGAGACTGGCTTCAAGGACGACAGGGAACCAAGAGAGGAGTTGGCCTTGGGATTGCGAACTGCTAGTCACGAAGCTCCACGACAACCCATCGTCGAACAATACGCTTATGAGTGTGTACCCGCTCAATTTAGACGTGTCGGGGACTCCTGTCGAGGGGAAGATCCGAGCCGGAAGGTCTGCCGGGATAGTAGCAGAAGCCAATGGGTTAGTGGCCGTCGTGGAACCGGTGGACGTGGTCGTCGGTGCGTCAGGATTGGTCTCGGTGGTGGTCGGAGTCGGGGTAGAGAACGAGGTGAACAGAAGGCTGGTATCGGTGACGTAGGAGAATTGTGACTGCGCAGACGGAGAGCTGAAGGAGAAGGAAGTTGTCGCCGACGACGTCAGGGTAGAGAACGACGTTGCAGTCGCCGAGAGGCTACTGTTCACACCAGTGGGGAAAGATATCACGACAGTGCTGCTTGCACTACTGGATGTGGCATTAGCGGTTGAGGTGATAAGAGATGAGGTAGCGGTGGCGGTGGCGGTGGTGGTCTCGTTGCCTGCAGTGGACGTGGGGAAGGAGATGGTGCCACTGGAAGTGCTGGTGCTGTTAGCCGACGCGGTTGTGGTGAAGGGGTCACTGAAGGTGCTGGTGCCGTTGGCCGACGCGGTGGCCGACGCAGTCGTGGTGGCGTTTGGCGAAAAGGTTGTGCTGGAATAAAAAAAAAGTTATGGATAACTCGATATTGTAGGTCGGAAAAGTTGCTTACGAGAATGAGCCAGAGGCCGTGCTAGTAACTGAGGCGGACCCAGAAATAGTGCTCGAAGCACAAGACGGGTCCAAGACACCATCGAGCAACCCACACGAGGACGAGGAAACAGCGGTGGACGTGGCCGGTGCGGACGATCCTGACGGAGCGCTGGTGATCGTAGAGGAGGCAGCTGCAGAGGAACCCGACGATACAGCGCTGGAAGTTGAGTTGGACGCATCCGAGGTCGAAGTTGCTGTAGCAGAGCTGCTACATCCTGCGATACCGCCGAGAAGGCCGCAATCAGACGAAGTAGCCGTGGCGCTAGCCGATGATCCTGAAACGGTCGCGGAATCGGTAGCTGAGGTAGACGCGGCTGAGTCTGTGGAAGAAGCAGCCGAACCCGTGGCGGAAACGTCCGTCGTCGTTGTCGCACTCGTGCAACCTATACCAAGGAGACCGCAGTCCGACGAAGTCGCGCTGTCTGTCGCAGAAGCGGACGACGAGTCGGTAACGGAGGCTGAAGCGGAACCGGTGGCAGTTGCGGACACGCTGTCGGTCGACGAGGCAGCATCCGTCGTCGTCGAAGACGCAGAGCAGCCGAGACCCAAAAGGCCACAGTCGCTCGAAGTGGAGGATGCCGAGGCAGAGGCCGTACCCGTCGCAGATGAAGCGTCCGTCGTGGTTGCAGAGGCAGAATCGGTCGCAGACGCAGACGCCGAATCGGATGCAGTGGACGAAGCCGCTGAATCGGTGGAAGTCGACGAACTGCAACCGAGTCCTAGGAGACCGCAGTCCTCGGAGGTAGAGGACGCGGCGTCGGTGGATGAAGCTGCATCTGTAGAAGTCGCGGACGAGGCATCGGACGTCGACGTCGACGAACCACTGCAACCAAGGCCGAGTAGCCCACAGTCGGAGGACGTGGCGGAGGCGGAGGATGCGGCGTCGGTGGACGACACTGCGTCTGTGGAAGTCGCGGACGCGGCGTCGGTGGACGAAGCTGCGTCCGTGGAAGTCGCGGACGAGGCATCAGACGTCGTAGTCGACGAACCAACGCAACCAAGGCCGAGGAGCCCGCAGTCAGAGGACGTGGAGGAGGCGGAGGACGAATCGGCGGCGGAAGTGGCAGAAGCGCTGGACGAGTCGGCGGACGTGGTGGTGGCAGCAGCGGGATCAGAGGATGAGCTAGCGTCGGTAGATGAGGCGGCGGAGTCCGTGGTGGTGGCGGCATCAGATGACGATGTGGAATCGGCGCTCGTGGAATCTACAGATGTGGACGAGGAGGAGTCCGTCGAGGTAGCCGATGCGGAGTCTGTGGACGTAGACGAGGTCGCATTTGTTGCCGTGGCCGAGGCGGTGGTGGTGGTGGAAGGGAAGAAATGGAAGCCACTGAGACCATCACGGAAGGTGTTGATATCGGCTGCAAGAGCGGAAAAGAAAGGTTGAGAAAGGGAAGAAAAAGGAAAGAGAAAGGGGACGGACGAGTAAGGCCCAGTTCGAGGCCATCATCGCCCTGCCTGCCTCTAAGAACGGGCGGGTCGAGGGGCTTGACGGCCTTTTTCTTGAAGGCTAAGGAGCGGCGAGCATGTGAGGTAGTTGGTGAAGAGAACGAATGGGTGGCAGCGACGGAGGCGGAGAAGAAGAAGAGGAGGAGGAGGGCGAGGGAGGGGAGGAGCGGGGAACGCATCAAACAATTAAGAATTGCAGGGTTTAATGGACAGAGGGATAGGGACGAGCCCTAGAGTGTCGGCGGCGGCAGAAGAGGTGCCAGGACGGAGGAGAAAGGAGCGTGGGGCTGCTGGCGGAGCAGAGCGTGCAAGTCGTTGGTGGAGGTCAAGTACAGAAGGGCGAACGTCGTGCCCGTGACGACCACCCGTTTCGCGTCGGGCCTTTTCCGCTAGAGTGATTTCTCGAGCGCAGTCTTCTCGCCACCGCCGCTGTTGCCGAGCTGGTCCTTGCTTTCGTTTCAAACGAGTTCGAGTGCACCGTCAAGGTCTTATTCTCTCGCTCTCCGCTCGCTCTCTCGGACGGCTGTCTGCGTTCGTCGTCACCCTCGCCTGTAACCATTGACATCGCCCGCTCAAGCCGCGTATTTTTGGCAGGTTCCACACCCCTGCTGCGGCCTAGGCCCTGATGATCACTCGTAGCATCATCCCTCCTTGTGCATCCGTTCCTGTCTTTTTGGTGTTCAGAACCAGTCGGCCACGGCGGCCACTCTCTTACTTATACCGCCACTTCACGCGTCCATCTGCACTGCATGAATTTTGCTTGAATCATAGGAACATGGCATACGACTACGCATACAGGTCAAACAAGTGCAATGGTGTGGATGGCGTGAGGAAAGATAGAGACAGACAAAACCCCCGGAACGAGACGCGAGCGGCTTAGATGAAGCCAATCTGCAACATAGTTTCATCAGTATCACTTTCATCGGCAGAAAGATTCATCAAACACACCTTGTTCGCAACATCCAGAGCATCGTGGTCAGCAGTAAGACGCACGTACGCCTTTTTCTTTCCGTCCGGTCTGCACTCGCTCTGTCAGCCGAGCTCTGGATCACAGAGAAAAACCAGGTATGCACGCACCGGATGAGAGTGTTGATCTTGGCGGCCTGAACATCCCAGAGCTTCTTCACCGCGTCCTTGATCTGACGCTTGTTCGACTTGAGGTCCACAATGAACACGAGCGTGTTGTGCTCCTCAATCTTCTTCATCGCAGACTCCGTGTTCAAAGGTCTAGCCGTCCACAAAACTTACATCAATACCTCTCCGTAATACCACTAAGGAAAGAAAAACGCACGAGACGATCGTCCTGAATTCATCCATGCGGGGAACATGGTGAACGCTCTTCCTCTGGTACTTCGGGTCCCGGGGCAGGCGGAGGGTCTTTGGTCGGTGGAACGAGACGGTGTAGCGGACCTTGCGCGAGTGGTGGCCGTGCACGCCCTGGAGAGCCGCCTTCTTCGCGGACTTGGCCTTCGCGTCCTTCGACGACGAGGCGGTCTTTGCAGCTATAGATAAACCAGCCCCCACGTTAGCCTCGACCGAACCGGTCAGAACGGTAGACGATGGGCGTATACGCACTCTTGGGGGCGTTCTTGCCCTTCGCGCTCTTAGTGGCGACCATTTTGAGATATCTGCAAGACGAACGGTCAGCACCCTAGATAAACAAGCAAAGCCCAACCAAGCCGATCCAATGCCCTCATCCCAACGACCTAACGAGCGGTCCATAACCCTCCACGCAACCCAAACCCTTCCGCCGACCGCCCAACGCCATCCGAACCCAAAGTCTCTCATCCATCCTCTACCCAGTCCATCCAACCGCTCGTTCCTTCACAAACCCTCCCAGGGCCTCTCCAGGACAGCACAACACCAAGAACCAGCAAAAGTTTGCTCACCTTGAGGATTAACGGGTCCGGGGGATTTGTGGGTCTTGCTCGACGACGACGAGCTCGAGATTCTGCGATGCGCGAGTGGCTGAGCCAACGTGCCGGAATCGCTCTCGGCTTCTGCCGGTGTTGCCTCATTATCGATTTCGTCTTCACTTCTGTTTCTACCACTGACCATTCGAACTCTCGCATACTTATTGTTACTGATCGTTATTCGCTCGTATACATGATTCATAACATGGCAATAGTGAGTATCATAAATCACGCATAGCCCGTTTTCCCCGGAACCACTCCATACGCCGGTCCTCCCCTCCCAAACATCTTTCTCAAATCATCCGCCAACCCCTCCGGATTCTCATGCGCTGCGAAATGCCCACCTCTGTCGTGCTCCGACTCGAACACCACATTCCCCACGCTGCGGATCCAGCTACAACATAAACGAATTCACTCAGACGACAGTTCCGATCTCGGAGCGTGATGGAATGTAGGTGGATGTGAATCAGACTTACCTTCGCGGAGGAACCCTTAGTTCTTTTGGAAAGTAGGCCACCCCTATGGGCACGACAATGCCCATGGGCGGATTATTTCGTTCCCCCGATTGTCTCGTCTCGTAGTATATCCTCGCGGCCGCCGCAGGCCCCGCTCTCGAGAACCAATATATCGACACCCACGTCAACACTATACTCGCACCACTCAATTCCAGTTTCTTCCTTCAGCATTCAGAAATAACCTCCAGGAACTCACCTTCATCGTCGCTCCACTCATACTCGTCCGTCCAAACGACTAATTTCTCGTAAATCCACGCCAACAACCCCACCGGCGAATCCGCCATCGAATATCCGATCGTCTGAGGCTTCGTCGCCTGAATCTCGAAATAGCCACGTCCCGTACGGGTGATGAACTCGCCACGGGCGAGGTGGGCTTTCTCTTGTGGAGTATACGTGCTCAGCTTGTGCGAAAGCCACGTCAGGGGCTGTGAGAACAGGGAGGGCTCCAAGGCACTGGACGCGTCGAAGTTAGAGAATTCAACGTATTATCGGGGGTAATGACGAACGTACAGCGGCATGTTGGTGTGCCATCCCTTGACGTGTTCAGGCCCGTAGTTCTTCGCCATCGTTCGTGTGATCTCATCGAATAAACAGACTGAATCAGGAACCATAGGGTTCAATACCCCATCTCTTGATGATGCTCACGAGGTTACCCCAGTCTCCTCCCTGTACGACATACTCGTTATATCCCAGTGCGAGCATTAGTTTGTGTGCCACCTGCCAATCCATAAACCGTCAATATCCTTTAACGCACTCGGGTCGAAAAGAGAACAAGGCCTTACTTCTGCGTATTGTTTCCCCGCGAAACCCGGCTTGTGAGGGGCCTCTGAAAACCCATAACCTGGTAGGCTGAAGGCTACGACATGGAAGCTGGGATGATCTGGGGACGCTGCTGTGAGCAGTGGTAACAGCTTCTGCACCTCCGCGAAACTTCCCGGCCCTATTACGCATGCGCTACACATAAGAGACGTGATGCTAAATCGAACATGAACACGATCACACTCACACCCATGAGAGAAAAACAAAGGCAACGCCCCATCCACCCCACTCCTCTCATGCACATAATGCACATTCAAAACCCCATGCCCCTCCACCTCCACATCCCTCGTGAACATCCTCAACCCCTCATTCATCTCCCTCTCGTGCTTCCTCCAGTCGTAGCCGTCTTTCCAGTACGCTACGAGTCGTTGGATGTCCTTTAGAGGGGCACCGTAGTCCCAGCCCGCTTCGTCCAGCTCGTCTGGGAAGCGAGTGAGCGAGAGGCGGGTTTTGAGGGCGGAGAGTGCGTCGTCGGGGATGGAGATTTGAAAGGGGGTTTCTTGCGAGGTTGACATCATGGCAGTTCGAATGCAAGCTGAGTGATTAGTGTGAGACCTGGGTAACTGTGTATATAGGCGACTGTTTTGAAGTCTGAGTCACTCGCAGAGGAAACTACCACTCTCACTCAGACCGAGGATACGCGAAGGCTTGACAAAGAGCGGAACAAGGATGTTCCTTGTGGGGAAGTTGTTTGCCTGTCGGTGGTTGCCCCTAATTGCCACACGGAATACCGGTGTGAAATGTGGCCCATTGTTGCACCATCCGTGGCTCGCTTCTGCGGCTATGTATCGGTACATCATGATAGCCTTTTCCCTCGACGCAGCGGTCTCAAACTTCACGTCTCCCATTGTCGGGCCAATTCAACTCTATCTTTGCTCCATTATTTACTACCACAGTTTATAAAACACGGTCGATTTGCAAGACACCTCGGCGAAGTTGCTTCTGTTGTGTCGGGCCCGATCGCGAGCCTGAGTCATGTTCAGCCCTGTTCGGCCACTGGACATCCACGCAAATCGAACTTGACGCCGAACTGAGTCTGTGATCTGACCTTACGTCGAGCTCCGTCCATCATGGCAACCATAATGCAACCAAGCATACATCTTACCCAGCTGAGCCTAAATAGACCGGAACAAAACGACATAGATAGAGAGCTCGACGGCATTTCCTCTGCTCAGTCACCTCAGCCATCGCTGCAGTCTACAGTGATATCTGCTCTCCATGGCTTTGAAGACGTTCCTGATGGTGGATACGGATGGGTTATTGTCGCTGCATGCAGCATCATAACGTTAGTCTTTTGATTTCTTCTTCTTGCTGGTGAGACTAATAGTTGGCTATAACTCACATTTCGTCGGGTTTCGCCCCTTCACTGTGGCACATCTACTTACATATGTAGATTCTTCTTTGTCGGTCTAACGTACTCGTGGGGTGTTGTTCAAGCACAATTGACCGCGAAACATCTCGCCAAAGATTCCTCCCTCAGCTTCATTGGATCAACGGCCGCCTCCTTTGTCGCTTTCGGAGCCTTAATCAACGCCAGGATCCTGAAACGGATCGGTACTCGTAACTCTGCGCTATTGGCGTGTTTCTGTCTTGGCCTTGGTCAGATACTGAGCGGGTTCGCGACCACCAATTTTGGAGCGTTGTTTGTTAGTTTTGGGATTGTGTTGGGGTTCGGTGTCGGCTTATGTTTTATGGTAAGGTGGCACGGTTTACAAACTTATCGAACAACGTGCTAATGAAAGGCCATACAATCTTTTATAGGCATGTAGCTCCCTCCCTGCTCAGTATTTCAAGAAACGCAGAGGTTTGGCCAACGGTTTTGTTTTCGCAGGCGGAGGGCTTGGCGGAGGCATACTGTCCATTAGCCTGAATTTCTTGATAGAAAAAGTCGGCATTCCATGGACGTTCAGGATCCTAGGATTCATTACTCTCGCAATTACTATGCCGGCTGCTATGCTCTTAAAAGAACGGACTCGAAGGGCCACCGCCAGTATGGAATGGTGCGTATTCAACCTGCATAATTTGATCCTTGAAATTTACAATAGCAATGTTGAACTAAGCACCGTTGCCCATCACTTCGCAGGCATCTGTTCCTCGATAAAAAGTTCATCATACTGTTTGTCGGTGCAGGACTCGGCACCTTCCCCATCCTCGTCCCTCCCTTTTTCATCCCCCTTTACGCCACATCTCTCGGCGCCTCCACCTTTCTATCTTCTGCGCTTCTCGCGCTCTTCAATCTCTCGTCAGCCGTCGGCCGTCTTTTCTTTGGTGCCCTCTGCGATAAAGTCGGCCCTCTATCATCTCTCCTCCTCGCCCTTATCCTCACCACCATCAGCATGCTAGCTATATGGCCTGTCAGCGGGAGCATCGCGCCGCTCGTCGCATTTATCGTAATTAACGGTGCGGGGAACGGAGGGTTCTTTTCGACCATGCCCAGCGTTGTGGGACATATATACGGAGGTGCCAGACTCGCGAACGCGATGGCGATGGTGGTGACTGGATGGGCATTCGGCTACTTCCTGGTATGTCTCAAATAATCATCCCTGCCCTCCGTGGTGTCTAAAAACTCTCATCATCAGGGCGCACCAGTAGCTGGATGGATGCTAGATGCCTTCGGAGGATCAGCAGCAGGACGAACCGCTTTCCGCCCAGCCATTTACTTTGCGGGCTCCTTGTCGCTGGCAAGCGCTGTCTTGATCATGGTGCTTAGGCAGTCGATCGCGAAGAAGGTCTGGGTGTTTGCATGATTGTAGGGCGTAAAATCAACCCGTTCCAGCAACCCAGGGTCGCTACTTGACCAACTAAACTTCGAGTACGTGGAAATGCCACCATTGGCCGCAGAGCATGCTCGAGCGCTCGTCACAGTGGATGTTCCAATCCTCCGGTTAAAAATGGCATCTGCCAACATACGAATGCGCGTACGAGCTCTATTGAGTCTCATTAAAAAGGTCCGATGTATAAATAATACGAATAGGTTGTGCGGAAGGTAGCTTTGAGACGGAATTCGTCAAAGACGACACAGCCCGTCCTCGTCCCAGTTCTCACTTGCCACCCCAGCACCAACGATAAACAGCTCATTTGGATCGTAGATCGCTTTGATGGTTTTTAACTTCGCGTAATTGCCCCCATAGAATGTGGTTTGGAAGTTCGGTTCACGGACATCACCTTCGCTCATATAGGAGCCTGCGTCGTCCTCGGTGGTAGCCTTGTCCAATATGGGAACAAGCGTGTTAGTGAGCTGGTTCTTCACGGCTTCGATTTCAGCCGGCGTCGCTGAATCAGCCCAACCGAGAGTTGTGAGGATCTAGAAGGCAATTGATGAGTAACGCTAAACAACAATATCTCACTCTTGGGTCGACTAACGTGAGATTTAGCGGCTCGCCACTTCGGTGTAACTGCGTTTGAGACGCTTGGGTCGGAGACCTTGCCTATGGGACCGTTCTCATCAGCCGTGATTTTATAATATTAGGTTGCAGTGTTCATACCACCGGCGACGAGGTTACCACCGATTCTGGTAAGGGATTCATTAGCTGCGAAATCGCAGAAAATAGAACGAGGAACTGCGCACTGTGTGGCACCCTGTTCGATCAGCTGCTGGTAGGCTGCTCCTATACCGGCCGCGTTGGTCTTGTACGCATCCGAAGAGAAAAATCGGGATCCCATTATGGTTGAGACACCAGCAGCGTTATCCGCCGCATACACCGCATCGTTGGCCAACTCGACTACCACCGTTTCGTTCACCACTTCGAATCCTTGCGCCCTAACATCGTCCAACAGTGGTTTCATTAAAGCAAGGGCTTGATCCTCCGTCTGATTCGCGAAGTACGTCAGGAGACCCAATCCGTTGCTGGAGGTCCCATATGCAGGATTTGCGACTAGGCCATTGGTAGGAATAGACGGTGGATAGACGTAGGCATACTGCCCGGCGTTAACGCTGTCCCAGTCGAAGATGTGATTGGCATGAATCGTCATGAGGGCTCCGGTCGAGTCATTGGTTGGCGCAATTATACCGACGGTGTGCTTGGAAACGTTGAATGTGTCGAATGTCTGAAAAGTCGTCTCGATGATGACACCCCAACTGCCACCACCGCCACCACGCATTGCCCAAAACACTAATATGTCTCAGTCAGTGCGAGGACAATAAAATGGCGAGGAAGATACGCACAATCAGGGTAATTCGTGGCATCCACGGTCAAGAGGCTACCGTTTGCGATGACGACCTTGAATTCTGTACGATGATGAAATTATGGAGTGAAAGTCATTTGGGCGGTATCACTTACGAAGCGCCACATCTGCGGCCAACCCGAACAGGGGCGAAAATGCAGAATGACCTGCTCCTTGGACGAATCCCCCTGACGGCGCTACACTAGCTGCAGTCCCACCCACAATTATCTTCCCCTGCGCCTTCGCTGCAAGATAGGCGGCATTCAGGGCTACTCCTGGACCGACAGTCACGGCGCTTCCCACCGAAGTCCCGTTCAGTTCGAATGATTCGGAGAATGTGGCGTTCGCAAGATAGCGCGTCCAGATGAGTAGTGAGTTTTTGGCCGTAGAGCGTCCCAGGAGGTCATGTCCAGAGGATTTGATGGACAAGCGCAGGTTGTTGGTGGACGCAAAATTGACTCCAGCCTTCAAGGGGATCAGTTTTAGTGGCCTTTCAACAACTCAGAATTAAATTAGAAAGTCCCTCACTTGCACATCCGAGGCAAAGGTTGCGTTGATCGCATAGAGCGGGACATCCCCTTGGCCACACACGGACGCGCCCTCGAGACAAGTGGAATTACCGCTATAATCCTATACCATGACTCAATATAATATTTTGCGTAATTCATGGGATCGACGCACCTGCTCCCAGTTATACTTCGAAGCAGAAACACAGTGTCAGTGATTTATATTCCTCTGTCGCCACATGAGAGTGCAAATTAAACTCACACAATCCATCGCTCCCGGAATCGTTGCCCTAAACACAGAGCTCGACCATTCCGCGTCGGTACACGGAAGATCTTCGCAAAATTTAGCAGATGGCGTCACAGAGATCAGTCGCCCATTGACCGAAACATTCAGTGCAGACCATTCTTCTACAGTCGGAAAGTCCGCATCACCAGGCTGCGAGCGACAAGTTCCTGCAGCAGAGACACTTTGGACAAGTCCGATCAGGTGCAAGACTGCGGGAAGTATGGGCCAGAGACCGCCTGTGAGGCGAAGAAGCATGGCAAAAGAAGGAGTTGGGGAAGTAGAGCAGCGAAAGAGAGCATGATGCGCTTCATGGTTTTGTTGTTCATTTCCTTCCTCTTGATATAGACGCCCAAGACGTAGAGGTTGATCGCCGCTGCTGCCGCAGACCATTGACATGCGTTGCACCATGGATGAGCAAGCTATTGATGCGACGACCGAGGTCTTTAACTTTGTGAAACGGTACCTTACCCGAGCCTACCAAGGCGCCTACCGAGAAGGCTCTGGAGCTGCAACGAGAAACCGACCGACACGGCATCATCACCATCAAGTCTTACCAACAACAGTTCATAAAAAATTATCTCCGATTATGATACATTTGTTCGAGCCTTGTCTCGAGTCATACAATGGTGGCAAGTGTCGGCGACCTTGGTTCCGGTTAGAATGTCACCGTCGATTGCGCTTTTTGGTCTACTTGTCCTCGGGAATACCAGCGTATTCATCATAACCGAGGGCAAGGTTCAAGTTCTAAGAGGGTATAAGGCGTGGTCAGTCGGAGTATTGAAAACGATGAAGTATGAGTCGAAACATGTGCATACTTGAAGACATTGAGTGGCGGCTCCCTTGAGCAGGTTATCAAGGCCTCCCTAAACAAACGACGAATGTCAGAATTAAACAGCACCGAATTACACTTCACAGCAAAGACTTACGACGACGACTGCCCTGTCACCCTGACTCCCGACCTGGAATCCACCAACAACCCAGCCTTGCTTATTCTGCGCATCCCTCACCTCCGGCACTCCACTCTGAATCCTAATCAATTTCTCGCCCGCATACTTTTCCTCATACAATCCCCTGAGCTCCTTCGCCGAGATACCCTCGCTAAGAGGCATCGACATGACCGAAATAATACCGCTGAACCAAGGTGCCACATTCGGGGTGAAAGCGACTTTCATCGCCGAGTTGGAAAGCAGGGTGGAGAGATGAGCACCGGCTTCGCGTTCGTGAATGTGGTCAGTGAGGGCGTAGGGCTTAACGCCGCCGCCGAGAGACTCGGCGGTGACTTTCGGGATGGTGGTCGGTCGGCCATCAGGATCTGTGGCGCCCGCAACAGTACCTGCACCACTGAAGCCTGACATACCGAAAACAGTGGGCCACGACGGAGGGGTGAGGTATTTGAGAAGGGGTGCGACAAGGAGCTGTGTAGAGGTGGCGTAGCAGCCTGGGTTGGAGACACGCTTGGAGGCACGGATGGCGGCTCTGGAGTATAATTCTGTCCAAAGAGCGAAGCAAAAGAAAATATATTTAATATTGACATTCAGATGCATATTACACATATTACAACGATAGACCCTCACCCGGAAGCCCGTACGTCCACTCCTTCTCGAATCTGTAGTCCGCACTGAGATCCACAATGACACTTCCCTCGCCAGACGTCCTCTCCTTCGTCCCCTTGTCGATGGCATCCACAAATGGCTTGGCGGCGCCGTTGGGAAGAGCCATGACCCACGCGTCCACCTCGCCGTCCTTCTCCATCCGCTCGACATCCTGGACAGAAAGGTTCGAGTAGGTGACGGGAGTCTTCGTGTAACCATCGAGGGCATAGCCGGCGAGTTGACGAGAAGAGACGTGCGTAAGGTCGAGGTAGGGATGGTTAGAGAGGAGCCCGGTCAGCGCTTGACCAGTGAAGCCTCGGGCACCGATCAGAGCGAGACGCTTTGGGGTCGTGGAAGGGGCAGGGGCTGCCGCGGTAGCGTATCCTCTCGAGGAGCCTGGGGTGCGAAAGGCACGACGAGCCATGGTAGAGTAAGAGCGGACACCACTAGGCGTGGCCTGAGCACGGTGGGGAGGAGCAGATGGACCGACGGGCAGGTAAGACCTGTCGATGCGACCCTTCGCTTCAAACTCGTTCACCATCCTCTCAACCTCGTTAACATCCTGGATTCCATACCAGAACAAGCTCTTGCCCGCCCTGGTAAAGCTGCCATCAGCCCTCTCGAAGTGCCAAGCCCTGTTCTCGTCGTCGGCGTGGGCAGTCCAGAAGAGCTTCCTGTAGTCCTTCTTGATCGCGTTGAAAACATTGTCCACGACGTTGTTGAGGATTCCGCTCCGAGAAGCCAAGAGCTTCGTCATCACCGGGATTTCGCCCTCAGGGTGGGAGACAATTGCGACAACCTCTAGAGGCTCGTCGCCGTAAATAGTGTAAGGGGTCTTCTTGAGGTTGCTGAGAACTTCGGTGATGGTCTGGTAGCCCGAGAGAACGTCGGGGTCGCGGTCTCGAATGACTTGGCGCAAGCGGTCGGCGCCCATGGTCTCGATGGTATCATGTTTGAAGAGCTTGTAGCCACGTCGGATGAGGGTGCCGGCGCCGCTGTCTGTGAACAACTCCTTCTGAAGGGAAGAGGCGGAGATGATCGCTACAGAGGAAGAGCGAGGAAGGTGGTCAAGAAGCTCCTTGATTTCACGAAGCTTCAGCTTCGTTCCGTACTTGACCCAGGATTGTTTCATGAGGTCATTGTACTCCTAAACATGGACGATAAGAAGGATTGTGAGAAGTCCGTTCTCGGGATAATCGCAAACAGCAGAAATACCTCGTCGAGATTGATGACATCCAGTTTTTCACCGGTGACACCATGGAACAAACCACCCTTCTCATTGAGGAACACAATCTTCATCGGCTCAAGCTCCTTGGCGAGCTCTCCCGCGGCGATATCGGCGTTGACGTTCAGGATTTGGCCATCAGCGCTTTCCGCGAGACTTGTAAGGATGGGAAGAGCGCCAGCGCGGATGGAAGCCTCCAGGGGGCGCTTGTCCACGCGGGTGATCTTGCCCACGAGACCGTATTTATCCTTGTCGAGGTAGTCGGCAGTGAAAACGCCAGAAGTGATGGGACGTGCGCGAGTCCCGAGCTTCTCGAGCGCAGTAACAATTTTGAGATTCTCCTCCTGGAATACCCGACGAGCAATTTGGAGGGTCTTCGCGTCTATGGAGTATGCTCAGTCAGTACCTCAACTAAGATAGGAGGTGGGAATGGTCGGTTCTACACATGAACGGGGCACATGACGGGTGGCAGACATAATATGCGATGATAGCGGAAGGGGTAAAGCATGCGAGGGAACAGACAAAAATTGTACGAAACAGAAGAGCAAGCCGAAGCAACCAAGGCGTTGGGAGATCTTGACTGTACTCACTGGTAACACGAATACCGTCGATGTAATCCGGAACGACGCCCTCCTTGTCCATGATATCGTTCAGTTGGGGACCAGCGCCATGTACGATGACAGGGTATAATCCAACACGGTAGAGGAAGCTAAGACTGAGAGCAAGTTCGTCAAGATCATCGAGAACAGCACCGCCGACTTTGACGACAGCAAACTTTGCAGGATGGGTGGGGTTTGAAGAGGAAGAGAAGATGCGAAGATAGCGCTCGACTTCGCGCTTGGTCCCAATGGAGTAGAGCAAGCGAGTGATTGTGTCCTGGAGAAAGAAAAAGTAGGATGTTCAATGGGAGACGAAGCATGGCGATGAATAGACGAAGCTCACTCTGTCGGTCTGGGCGACTGTCTGGATAGACCTGACGGAGCGGGGGATAGAGGGAGCGACTTGGACGACGCGGCGCTGACCTGCGAGGACGGCAGCCCGACGGGCGACCCGACCAGAGGCATTTGCAGCTGCTAGCATGTCGGGCAATAAAAGTTGGTAGGTGTCCTTGAGTGAGGTGGAAGCGGAGAAGAGGCTTTGACTCGGGGGAAAAGTTCGGTCAAGGGTTGATTTCTTTATCTGATAAGATAAGATTCCGTTATCTTCCGGCCATGACTGCCAGATTCGGATGCACTGGATTACACCGGTACCGTGCCTTTGCCCCGCCTCTTTCGAATCATCGTCTTTCTAACAACGTCCTCGTCTGTGTAAGTACGACTGCATACGCTCACTAGAAACTGAGAAGGCTATGGAGCGATGCAGCCACGAGTGCCTTTTCGGAGGTCTCGGCGGTCGATGCGTGATCCAGAACGTACTTTGTCTCCTCCAGAATAGTTTCGAATAATTGCAATCTATTGAAATACGACATGTACGGTACTGAACTCATACCGGAGAGCTGTGCGCCTGGATATTTCGCGCTTTGGATGGCTCCGACAGATCATAGTTACAGTGATGGAAAGGGGTAGCGCTCATGAGGATGGACGAGTAGAGGACCTGTTACGCACAGCCGTCATGTTTAGAGGGCATCGGGGCCATACGTCGCGTTTTGGGGTGTGTCTGCTGCTCATTGCATTTCTACAGTCATCTACAGTATCTATGCGGAGTTGTGAATTGTTTCGACCCAAGAGCTTGGACAGAGGCTTCCAGGAATTTAAAACCAAAGAACGTACTTGAATGAGCTCCATGGAGCTTCGCAACCCATATATGTCGGAACCATTGTCTGACTCGACTCTAAGCAGAGTGCTGCAGTTTAGCCAAACATGTCTACGATTTGACTGAAGCAGTGCGAGGAGTGCCAACAGGACGGCGCCGGAGGTACTGAAACGGACCCTTGGTGGTTGATATTGACGTGCGCTTATAGGACGACCGGTCGATATCACGCTTATGCTGGTTTGGAACGTGTCGAACACGCACACTTCGATGACATACCGCCACCTTTGCTTGCCCCTGACGCAAAAATAATGGAAAGAAAGAGATGGACGAGAGAAGGGGTGGTCGGAGGACGAGTGTCCCGGTGACGGGTAGAAGCATTGAGGGATCAACGGCAGGTCTTATTTAGTCTGCCCATCTATCTCGATATTCAACTGGCATCATCACAATCACGCCCAACAGGAAATGCGGCCACCCAGCATGCTCCTTGCCTCGATGCCGACCTGCCCAGAATATAAAGCTGCACCGCCGTCTCCTCTCCCCACAGGGTTCTCCATCAGTCCCCGTCTTGACGCCCGCCGGACACGGTATATATACCTATCCGACTTCCTCCCACAATGGCTCGCAAGACTCTCCGCAGACTGTCCTCCACCATGACCTCTGTTCTCAAGTCCCTCGGCGATGAGTCCAAGACCATCACCTCCATGACCGAGCCTCTCAACATGGACGGTGCACACCCTTTACCTTCCACACTAACCAAGAATATTCAAGAACTCGTTCAGTTCATTGACCAGGGCCCTGCCTTCACGCCCACCGACCTGGTGAGTATCCTTGTATGCTCTGGAGTCTTAGCTAATGGATTGCGCCTCAGCCGGCATACATTGATGCAGTCAGGAATCTGAACGGCGTCGGTCTTGACGACCGGAAGTTCCTCGTACGCCTGTTGCCCGCAGCTCTTATGAGCTCATCTCGCTGACGTATCTGCAGCTGGAGAAACTACTGACTCTCATGGCGAGGCTCCCGAAAGACCTGTTCTCACAAAAGCTGCAGGAGTTCGTCATTCAAATCCGTGAGTTCCCGGCGCCACATTGTGCTATTTGTGGCACCTCTGTTGATCAACCGCATACAAAGTATACAAGGACCTCCCTCATCCTCCTAGTGGTTATCTGTCTGTCCAATCGCCGAACACGTCTGCGTCGAAAATTGCACCTCCCGAATGGACTGTTCCTTACGCCTTCCGTACCGCTGATGGTTCAGACTACAACCCATTCGAACCCACCATGGGCAAAGCTGGTTCCCCCTACGCCCGCTCTGTTCCCTCTATTCACCCTCTCAATCCCGCTGCCCTTCCTGCCCCGGAGCTAGTTTTCGACCAGCTTCTCAAGCGTGATAAGTTCGTTGAACATCCCGGCGGGATCAGCAGCCTCTTTTTCGCCTTCGCGGACTTCATCATTCACTCGATTTTCAATACCAATACGAGAGACTGGACGAAGAACGATGTCAGCAGCTATCTGGATTTGAGTCCCTTGTACGGGAGCTCGGATGATGATTTGAATAAAGTGAGAAGGAAGGATGGCACGGGGAGACTCTGGGACGATGTTTTCGCGGATTGGAGGTTGCTAAACATGCCCCCGTCCGTTGGCGCGCTGATCGTTCTGTTCAATCGTAACCATAACGTAGGCCGTTCTTTCTTTTCCACTTCTCGTATTTCTTTGTTTTCTGACCGGTCCGAATACTTCAGTTCATTGCTGAGCGGCTCCTTGCCATCAACGAGAACGGCAACTTCTCCAACCCACCTCCTTCTGATGCCAAGGCGCTCGCAAAGCAAGAGGATGAGCTATTCCAGCGCGCGCGTCTCGTCAACTGCGGCTTCTTCATGAAGGTCATCTTGGGCGACTATGTCGGTGTTATCCTTGGTCTCGTTCGTGATGGCTCTACCTGGCGTTTGGACCCGCTTTCAGTCCGTTCATTAATTCCCTCCTTACCTGGTCCAAACCTGACCTCCTTATTGACAGAACTCTCGTGACGCGCTCAGCCACGAGGTCACGCCCCGTGGCGAGGGCAACGTCTGTAGTATCGAATTCAACCTGCTTTACCGCTGGCACGCGGCGACGAGGTAATGCTTCACCTACTGTTGTGTTTGCTGTATCCTAATGTTTATGTACCTCGCAGCCAACCAGACACACAATGGACAGAAAAACTGTTCTCTAACCTGCTTAAAGGACTAGACCCTGCCACGGCACGTCTCTTCCTCTACAATAACTCTATGCAGTAATTCTTAATCGTCTTGCCCTCCAGATCACCGTCGAGGAGTTCCGAAAGGCCGCCAGCAAGTGGAGACCCGACCCCGACATCAAAAAATGGACGTTCGACGAGTAAGATGAAACGTTTAATCTTTCTTTCAATAAGCCTGATGTTATCTTCAGACTGCAGCGCGATGCCAACGGTCGCTTTTCGGACGCAGACCTGGGACGTATCTTGCTCGATGCGACCGAGTCCCCTGCGAGTGCTTTCAAAGCCCGGGGAACACCGGAGGTGTTGAGGGTTATCGAGCTGCTTAGTATCGAGCAAGCTAGGACGTGGGGAACCTGTTCCGTAAGTTCATGGATTTTCTATCAATGATATCTGACTCAGGAGTGGCTCCTTTTCTTCAGATGAACGAGTTCAGAACTTTCATGGGCTTGAAACGTGAGTATACACGCGCACGTCATATATACGATCTAACAATATTCGTCAAAATACAGCGTACGCAAGCTTCAAGGAATGGAACACCGATCCGGAGATCTACGTGAGCATCACGCCAACCTGTCTCCACAATCTATATTTGTCTTACATGGAATCCAATTTGACAGAAAGCCGCCGAGACATTGTATCACGATATCGACAACCTCGAGTTACATGTCGGTATGCAGGCTGAGGAGGCGAAGAAACCTATGCCAGGTGCAGGATTGTGCCCCGGTTACACCATCTCCCGCGCTATTTTGTCCGACGCCGTCGCTCTAACGCGAGGAGACCGTTTCCTGACTGTCGAGTTCACTCGTGAGTCATCAATACGCGTGCAGGGACACCAGGACTGACGCAGGCACTTAGCGTACAACCTAAGCAACTGGGGGTACCAAGACTGCCAGTATGATGACGAAGATGGCACGTATGGTGGTATTCTACCAAAGGTCGGTTCAATTTCGCTCTTAATCACCACTCGATGAGGACTGACTATGATTATCAGATGCTTTACCGCCACCTTCCAGGCTACTACCCTGTTGACTCGGCTTATGCTAAATTCCCGTTCATGGTCCCAAAGACCATGAAGGGGTATGCATCCAAGCTACCAGACCAAGTCGACGCTAAGTATTCGTGGACGAGACCCTCACCGCCGACGGGACCTCCCATCGTCGTTACTACTTACGCGGACGTCAGCAAGGCCCTCGCTAACAACAATGAATTTGTGAGCGAGACTGGAAAGAAGGCTGAGGTGCTGGCGAGGGGAATACCTACCGATCCGGCTTTGGTACGTACGGGTTCGCTACAGGTTAGATGCAGATGACTGATCCTTTTTGCACGTATGGAATAGGTTGAGAGGGTCATTCTGGACCAGAAGGTGGTCGATAACGCGGCGACTAAAATGGAGGAACTGGTCAAGATGCTGATCGAGAAGAACACCATGAAGGGTGTCGCTGGCAAAACACATTACATTGACATCGTCAAGGACGTTCTCAACGTCGCTCCCGTCCACTGGATTGCGAACGAAATTGTGCGTCTTCGGGCTCTTTGTCTTTTGACTGGTACTTCGTTGATAGCCACTGGTTCGACAAATTTCGCATTACCAGATTGGCCTCCCAATGAAGACGGACCTCAACACATACGGGGTGTTCAGAGATCACGAGCTTTACGGAATGTTCTCAAATGTCTGCAGGTGAGTCATGCTGTCCTACTTTTGACTTATTGTTCGTGTTGTGGGCTTATCCCAGTTTTGCAGCTACCTCTACTTGAACCAGGACCCTGGCTCAGACTGGACGTTGCGCGAGCGTAGTGCAGAGGCCGTCACGGAACTCTCCAAGTACCTTCGGCTCCATCTTGCCAAAATCACCCGCGGAAACGTGCGAGAATTGTCCTTGAAGCTGCATACCTGCGGACTGACCTTGATTACTCCTAACAGTTCCATGTTGATTCCTTGAAGGACACCTTCGGACAATGGGTCGCTGGCAGGAACGACCATAGCGAGAGCTTCCTCACCGATCTCGCGAAGGCTGCGGGTCGCAAGGACAACGACTCGACCTTGGACAAACTGACGGCTAGCTTGATCTTGGAAGTCGTGCCGACTGCGCCGTTATTCTCGAAGGCGTTGACCCACGTCGTCAACTTCTTCTTGCAGGACGGCAAGGTCGATCTCAAGGCAAAGGTGGCTGCATTGGCCAAGAACAAGACCCCCCAGGCAGATGCGGAGGTTATGAAGTTTGTGTATGAAGCCCTCAGTGAGTATATTTGGTTTGTGTTTATAGAGGTCCCCGAGTTTAACAAGCACACGAAGGGATCGACCCTCCAATTTCTAGCATTACGCTCAAGGCGAAAGGGCAGACTTCTTTTGCTGGACAGAGCGTCCTCGCCGGCCAGCCCGTAACGGCCAGTCTGATTGAAGCAAACCTGGATGTGGGTAATTCCCGCTCTTATGACTGGTGTCGACAACTTGTTGATCATATAACTCTTGTAACCTGTGACAACAGTCCTCGGTGTTCTCAGATCCCTCAGCACCCAACTTCACCAGAACCGCGACTAAACCAGGCATCTTTGGCTTTGACCAAAAGGGTCTGCTGGCGACGAAGATATTCGAACGTGTGGCTCCACGCGTCCTTCATGCGATCTTTGATCTCCCCGAGCTCAAATATGGGCCGAAGCCTTCGGGCAAGTTGAGCAGGTATGATCTGTTTCTCTTCCGCGTTCGTCTTAGGGTTTACTAATATCATATGTGTAGGTTCACTCAGACGATAGGCGGTGTTCCACAACAGATGTATATCGACTTCAACGGGAAGCTGACGAACCTACCTACCTCAATGCTTGTTCAGGTACGGCCTTCTATATGTTTGTTCGTTTGCATTAGGACTGACATATCCTAACTTCCTCACAGTATGCCGCGTAAATCTGATTACTTGTCGTTACATTGTATGTGATTCGTTTCGGACTGGACGTCGCCTTTGCATTCTACTGTTGTTCCTTGTTCCGTTCGTACCCTTGGATATTGTAATCTTTGTTGTTTTCCTGACAGTCTAATCGCTCTTACCTGTTGCTTGTTGTCCTTTCCCGTAGTAGTTTATGTACCTGTTTTATGTACTCGAATTACATATTTTATCACTCCTTCTGTCTCTACCAACAATAGGCTGAAGCCTTCTTACTTATGTGCCACTGTGGCGACGCACAGGAAAACGATCGTTATCTAAATGAACGATTACCCGATAAGGGTATGGGTACGTCAATCCTGAGTGACGTCATTACCCCTTAGTAGAGGCGCAGCTTGGCCACTTCTCCATAAAAGACAGTGAGAACGTCTTTGGTCGAACTTACATTTACCTGATTCTACCCTCACAACATCGAAACACAAAACAAACCTCCACAATTACAAGAATGTCCTACACCGTGAACGTGAGCCATTTCATCCTCCCTGTTGAGACAGATCTTGATATTCGAGCACGATCGCAGGTTACTGGCATCTCGCCCTCCACCACAGAGACACAGCTTCACGACTTCTTCACGTACGCTCACTCCCCGCCATTTACAATCTCTTCTTCTTTCTAAGCGAATCATCGCGAGGTTGACTTGGTTTCGTGACATATTCTAGCTTCTGCGGAAAGATTACCTCGATTGACTTCGAAGATGCCGGCTCCGATGGCAAAAAGGCGAACATTCACTTCGAGAAACCAAGTGCCGCAAAGACCGCGCTCATGCTGAACTCCGGCACCCTCGAGGGATCGCAATTGACGGTTACGTCGGACGTGGTCCATCAGGACGAGGAGACCGACGCTGCACATGTCGAAGGCGTTCCTACTCAGGAAGATAAACCCCGGGCTGGAAGTACGTCTTTCATCACAGTTCAATCTCATACCTTGTAGAGATGCTCACAGTTATTGTTATTTCTGCCCGTAGTCGCCGCTGAGTACCTCGCTCGCGGATATACGTTGTCCGACGGCATTCTTACCAAGGCTATCTCAATCGACAGTACGCTCCTCGTCTTTCTTTTCTACTTCTCCGTTCAGTCCTGAAGCTATACTATCTCGATCCTTTAGATGAGAAGGGAATCTCGAAACGCTTCCTCTCGTACATCAACTCCATCGATCAGACCGTCGGAGCCAAGGCACTTGGTCCTGATCAGACCGTCTCTGGCAAGGTGCTATCCACTCTGCAAAGCACCACCCAACAAGCTCGTAGTATGGACGAACAGAAAGGTTACTCCAAGACCGCCACAGACGTATGCTCCACTTCCTCAATCTTCAGATGAAGTCGTCACACAACTGACCGGATGACGCGCCACTTTTTCTCTCTCTAGTATTACAGCAAGGCCCTGTCTTCGCCCTTCGGTCAGAGGGTCCGCGATTTTTACACCAAGTCTTCGAAACAGGTCTTTGACATCCACGAGGAGGCGAAGAGGCTTGCGGCAGAACACAAGGCCACCCAGCCTGCTGCTGCGCCAGGATCCGCGAGTGCGGAGATTCCTGGTGCCGCTGCACCGACAGCGGAGAAAGCGCCGGCGCCGACTGTTGCTTGAGGGGTTATAACTTGAGTGATAATTGGTGGATCTCGGATATGGACGTGTAATCAAGATGTGTAGCAGTAGTGACGATTCTGTGATGATTATGATCTATGTAACTTTTTATCCTTGGAACTGGGTTTGGGCGGCGGCTGGGCTTAGGTTGTTAGACGTTTCATGATAATTGATCTCATGCATACATCACGGCGACGGTAGCTTACCGTGGTGTGTCCCGCCTAATTGTTGTCTGTAGTTGGCCCGCAGTTGGACGCTCTCCCGCAAGTTTTGGCCTCAAGTTAAATATTTTACTAGGTTATTTAAACTCTTCGGCCTGGGTGGTGAACGGTGGATGTACCCCGTCTCTGGTGTGCTGAAATTTCACGTTATGCTCCAGTATGCGCAGGCTGTGGAACATGCAAACGTGCAAGTAAGGTGTATTCTGCATCTGACTGAGGTCCGCGGATCATTCTGGGCGGGATGGGGGCGGGAAGGTAGTGATCGGTGCGAGAAACTTCATCTTGCGCTTTCAATGTGAATCGACGTGGCTAAAAAGTCTCAGGAAAACCAGCGTTCGAATGCAACCATCAGTGGTAGAGAAGTTGTGTGCTGAGAACGACTCCAGGTCGCCACACGGCAGCTGTGGCACTTCGAACAACTTCCGAAGTCCTTCCGAACACACCCGAACTTCAACTCGTGGTTCAGACTCCAGAGGCACAAGCAGAGATTAAACCTCAGCCACGGGAATCAACATGGACGTAAATATGATATTGGCCTAGTAAGCGTAACTAGAGCTGAGCAGACCACACAGTCCGCGGGTTTCAGGGTCAATTGAGACGATGTATGAGTGCCGGAATACTACGATCGTGTTCTGGTCCCCCTTGAGCTTAGTTTGTTCAAAACGCAAGCTCAAACGCAAGCACTAGACTAATCTCCTTGGAATCGCCGAGGTTGGCTACTCAAGGGGCAATAGCCGGTGCAGAAGGCTAAGTCTGATCATGAATTGTGCAAACGCCAGCCTCACAGTAATGAAGGCTGTATGGGATAGTATGGGAGGCAAGGTCGAGGACGTTCCGAGCAAAGGCAATGCATGGTCAAACGCACTCCTCGTGCTAGTCGCTACGACGCATAAACAAGCTCCAATGACCTGAGGGCCTCTGATGATGTTGCAGATTGCACTACGTGTGTGTCCGAATAAGCATGACTCCAGAAGACGAAGAGCCGTATGCAATTGCTTATGATGTCTTACAAAAAAAACGTGGCGCACCTCTGTACATCAAGCTCATGGCTCAACAGATCACACTGTCCTCGACAGACCACAAGTACCAGTCGTCCTCGTGGACTGGTACTCCAAGATCCATATTTATTGACTGAAAGCACGCTGGAATGTACTTGTCCTATATATATGGTGTTCTTAGTTCAAACTAGTCCCGACATCGCTCCGAGATACTGCCAGCTGTCCAGTCATGCAGACGTGTCAACACCGCCGTAGCGTAGCGAAGCAACTGGGATCTCAACAGAGTCAATGGCAAGAGCACAGCTGAGAAATGCGAGCACATCACATCGTGAGTTAGCTGGGTTGAAAGCACGACGGGCCAGAACAGGAATTATTGTGTGGATGGGGAGTTAGCGTTTTGCCCCGCGCCCAAGGTGGAGGAGGAGGTCAGTTACGGAGGAAAATGCTCGGCTGTCAGCCGAAGCAGGCAACAGACAAGGCGAAAAAATGATGGGCCCAGCATCAGGAAAAATCAAGTTTCAGCCCGGCTGTGAACATGTGAACCCCAACATTGACGGAAACGCCAGAGTGTGCCGCGATGGCGATATACCGGAGACCGTAAGCTGGACAGAAACTGTATGGGTTGTCCCCGCGCAGATAAACGATGCAAGGCCGAGATGTTCAACAAAAACCAGCAAAAAGGCGACAAAAACATCGGACCGACCTACACGGTATTTATGTCCATGGGATTATCGTGGTTTCGGACCGTGAAGGAGATGCTAGTGCAGGAAGAGCGATGAGTTATGGAATGATTCACGCACTGGTGGTGAAGGCGGGGAGGATCGAAAGTGGCGGGGGCCTTTCGGCGTCGAGACCAGGGGAATTGCCCGGAGCGGAACAACGTCTCGGGGCGCCACACCACCGTGCACGAAAACAACGGCGACTGAAAAAAGATCGCATCCTTCTGCTCATCGCGTCCACGCCCTTCCTCCGCTCCCCTCACCGTCTCTTCCGTCCCCCTCGCCCCTTCGCCATTGCGCTCGACGACGCCAGACACTAAAAAAAAGCCATACCCTCGCCGGGTCACGCCCTGCCCCGCACTTTGAGGCCGGCGGTGACGTCGTTCTCACGTGCGGTGCCTGATAAAACAGCGATCGCTCATTTTGCTGCTTTTTGCAGTTCATAAGCCGCGTCCCTGTACGGCTCCCATCTCGTCCTCTCCTTCTCCGTATTCTTACATGCCCTTCTCCCACATACTCACAGCTCTCCCCGGTCCGCGCTCGGCTCATAGACTAACGCCAACAGGCGCTTCCTCCAACAACTTACCCCCACTCGGTACACGCTCCGACTCAGCGCCCGCCCCTCTGCCCAGCGCTTCACCGCCTTTTAGACATCCCAGCGCGCCTTATAAGCCTCCCAAAATCGCGTTTTCCCACTCTTCTGCTTTTTCGTGACGTCGTACATGTGAGTATGGTTTCCCTCCTCAGCCCTCCTCCGGCCTTTGGCTGCTCGCGTCGCACTCGGAAGATTGCTTTTCTTCTCTCTGCCATCCAAGCAGGCCAGGCCACAAATCGTGCATGCTCGCCAACCTGCCCAATCCGTACTTTTCTGCCTTTGGACAGCGAGATTCTTGTGTCAGCATGCTCACAGACTATGAATGATTGTTGCACGCGTACTTGAGATACCATGGCTTTGATCATGCGGCTTATCAAAATGTCCACCTGGCTCCATACTTCATGATTTCTTTTTCTCACTTGTCGCTCTATGCTCACCTCTTCTCTTTCCAGACTTCCGCACTCCTTGTCTAATCAGAAATGGACTTATTTCCGACATTCCCTCGAAAACTCACGTTCCACAACCCCAGCTCAACGCGCCGCCCAATCCGTCCTCAAACCCTCTCAAAAGCTCAATACCACTCCTCACCCGCGACACCTCTTGCCATCCCTTCCTCTCAACAAAATCGTGTTCCCATCCCAAAAGCCTCTCCACCGCGACGAGCAGGCTCCCCCGACATGCTTTTCGACATGTCTCCACCCCTCCACTCACCTGTACATGAGGACATCTCCCCCAAGCAAAAGAGTGACATCTCCGGTGTCGCTCCCCAAAAGACCTCTCGTAAAGAGTATGGCTGCGAGTCCAAGGGTGGATTATTGCCCCAGCGGTTTTACACCACATCCTCCAAGCGCATCAACAGTTCGAGCACGAATACCGTCTCGGCCGCCACTAGCCGTGGCCGACCTCGTATCTCAATAGGATCTGGCGCGGACGCTTGTTATGATCCTGCGGCGCCCTACATCGGAGTCGGCTTAGGACTCATCGGCGGTGGGTTTGACATGGATGAGAATATCGCCCTCGACAAGGAAGCCATGAAGGATGACAGCGAACCATTCATGTACTCCTTCCCAATGCCATCCAAGAAGACGAAGCCTCTTTCCACTCCGAAACTTCGACATACCCCAATGCCTACTCTTTATTCTCAAACCCGTTCTCCGTCGCCTCCATTCGGGCCCCCGTCTAGGACGTCCACGGCGAACACAACCCCGCGTTCTGCATCCTCTTCCTCGTCTTCGCGATCACCAGTGCCCAGCCGCCAATCCTCGCGGTCATCTCTTGCGGAGGAGGCTGAAAGCAACGAAGAATTGACGTCTGCGTTTCGCTCGCCGTCTTCACCGTCCCCATACCTTTCACCCTCTTCACTGTCATCTTCGCCTTCTCCTTCCACGCTAAACCTGTTCTCTAACGCCACCTCTGAGCGCCCCGCCAGTGATCAGCGGTCGAAATCGCGGATGGGTATGACCTGGATCGGCAGGTCTGTTGCTTTCGGCAGACAGCGAACACGCAGCCGTGGTGGGAACAGCGTTCAAGAAGAGAGCATTCGGGGTGATGTTGAACGGGGCGGAAGCAAGGTTGGGAATGTCTCGAAGGGTCATTCCGATGTTGAGCCAACTTTAAGGAGGGAAGTCTCGAAGGACCTCGACAGTGCGGTCACTGTGCACGTGTCGGAGGTTCTTGGGCAGCCTAAGCTGGCATACGCACCACAGGTCGCTGGGCCTGGCATGGCCTTGCAGCGGGGTAGGTCGCGCGCTCCCCGCGTCCGCCGTGGGGAGACCTAGCTTCGTCATCCCAAAATTCTTCGCCCTTTATCTTCATTTATTCGTTTCGCCGACATCATCATCGCTGGGAGCAAACACCCACACTGTATCTTCTCAATGGCTACATTCAGCTGAACGGACAAAACTTGTGTATACATTCGGATCTCATTCCCCATCGACCACTGTATATCTCCTCTCCAGCACTCGTCCATCCGCGCTGCTCGGTCTCGTCCCCCCGCATACTTTTTTTTAGATCTTCACCTGCACTATTCGTCCGCTTACGTTCTCATTCATGTGTGCATAGCACTTTACGCCACCGCCACGTTATAGTAACCCCACCAACATTGCATGCGCCACACGTCGCCACATTTAGTTTTTGTTTTTGTTCCTTCGCATAGCCCATCCCGTCAATCCAATACAACCATCTATATATCCTTCAATATATCCGTATCGTCATCTTCTCCTTGGCTCAATCCTCCGCTCTCCGCTCGTTCGTTCTTTCCTGATCACTTTGGTCTCCTTCGTCTTCGCATCAGTCATTCGTCCATGTTACCGCTCTCTCGCCAATGTTCGGGATCAGGTCTGCCTTTCCTTAGTCTTCGCATTTATCTTCGCCGTGTTTGCTGTCCGCTTTGGCATCGCATAACTCTTGGAATTCTCGCATTCGTCTCGTTCCTTTCAAGCATCTTTATCTCACCTGAATCCATTTTTTTTTCCTTCTGTCGGTGTGTTGAAAATTTGGGGGTTGGCGGTGGGCAGCGTATATATTATAGGAAGGAGAAACCAAAAAGGAAGCTTTCGCGGACACTTGTTTTCCTCGTATCGAATCATACAATCACACAACAATAGACAATACGCACCCTCCATAACTCGCATGGTACTTTACAGAATCTTCGACCTAATTCGTTCCCCATCATAGCATTCGACTTCGTACGCAATTCGTAGCCTACAATAACCCCACATATCGCATATGCCTCTTCGTGAGCCAAATTAGCATTCGTTATAGTTCAACCTCCGGGAAAGTAGCCATATACTTGGAATCCTGGAGAATCCTCCTTCGGCATCGTGCATACTGAAGAATTGGATCGGAATGGTTGAATGCATTTTTATTGGAGTGTATCCCTTCGTTCTGGCCTGCAAGTTCTAGCATACTAACCATGCACGTGTTTCTCCGAGACTGGCGTTGAACGTCGAACCTTGACATCGGGTGCTCTAGAAAGGACCTTTTCACCGCGGTGTTCAGAAGTGAAGAGTGGCCCTCGAGCTCCGGTCGATCAGGTCAACAACGCAAAGGGGCATTGTACGCAACTTCTGCTTGTTGTCCAATTTACCTCGAACGAGGAGCTCTTCACCGTGGTGATCAGAAGTAGCATTCCCGTCAATCAGGTCAATGACGCGAAGGGTCATCGTAGGCGACTTCTGCTTGTCCAATTTACCTCGAACGAGGATATTGTGTAAGATGATTGCGGCGTTCGTGGTGGCAGAGTTCTCGTATCGCTGCTATCGGAGGATGAGTTTATGTTGTAAGCCCTGGATCGTGACCATAATTTGTCCTCATCAAGGTTCTCGTTCGAGCACATTCTGAAGAAGGTGATTAATTGTATTCGCACTCGAGGCAGGGAAATCTTGACCTAGTATGTCTTTATGAATCCATCCCATATCGACATTATTTGGGAGTCTTGCGAGAGACGATATGCCACGGCGAACTCGAGCCCTACGTACTAAGATGCATGCGGATCAGGAAGGAAGGCATATAGGAGCTTGAGCACGAGGTAGCACTGTGCAATATATCAAAGCAAGCCCTGTGAATCCTAGTGGATGTGCCGCGCCGCGGTGGTTGGGCGTCGGACGCGTTGGACACTCACTGGACATCCAAATCAGAAATCAGATCGACAAGGACGAGTGGGGAGAAGGGTGAGAGAACGCGAACTTACGGATCTGATTGCAGAGATTTCGTCAGACCAGGCCCATGGTTGGCTGACGGCCAGTCATGATTCTGCCTTGTAGGCTAGTTTGGGCATTGATGTTTGACTGAAGCCCTTCGCCGCACGATAATGTGAAAGAGCCATCAGTTTTCGTCATCTGGTATCACCATAGTACAGTAAGCAAGGACCGCTGCAAGAGATCTCGTAGACCAGGCCCATGGTTGGCTGACGGCCAGTCATGATTCTGTCTTGTCGGCTAGTTTGGGCATTGATGTTTGACTGAAGCCCTTCGCCGCACGATAATGTGAAAGAGCCATCAGTTTTCGTCATCTGGTATCACCATAGTACAGTAAGCAAGGACCGCTGCAAGAGATCTGATATCGGAGACGGTGGAGAGGCCGCTTTGAGCGGTCTGATACAAAGTCGCACAAGCTCCAAATGCATGATCATCAGGGCGCGAGATCCCCCACCCATCAAGCTATTCTCTAAGCATTGATGTATTACGGTGTGCGAACACCGTCAGGTATCTCAACAGACGTAATGTCACCAAGTTAGCGATGGTAGTAAACAGCACCGCAGGATCATGGCTGACAGAAGGCGACGATGTGTTCGCTGATGCTCCCATTTTCTTCATCAAAGTGGGCAATCCACCTCAATAGTTCCAATAGTCGTCACTTATACCTGTTCAGAGGTCATCGACATCACCGTTTTCGCCCATACAAGAGGAGTCCCTGAATCCGATCACGGCAGACACCTAAGCAAATAAACTTGCACAACCGCAATTGGGACCAGGAACATATAAACCTTGAGTCCCTCGAGCCCCACGGGGCATTACTGCTTGGCGGACCAAGGTGGTGAGCAATTAACGGAGTATAGCCGGAGGATAAATCGGGGCGCCGCATCCAAGATCAACCTGAACAGATGAGATCCGAATGCGTGTGATTCAAAGCGTCGAGCACTCCAGAACGCACCGCGAAGGAAAACAAATTTTACTCTCAAGACGTTGACCCGGGCTATAGATTCTTGAAGAAAGTTTGGGAGGTGCCTGTGAGGCTATGCACCATGATCATCGGGTCAGGAGGCTCGGGGCCTTAATTATGGCGATGTTTAGGTTGGACTATTGGACAGGCTGGTCTCTACCTTGGTATTTTTCGCGATGTTTCCGCAGAGTGCCCTAGTGTTGAGATTTGTATATTGATCAGGAAGAAACTCACTTGGTAGGTCCTTGTATAAAGCAGCCGTTTCGGTACACTGAAAGACCGGGACCGTCGTCAAAAATCCACAATGCGACTGAAGACTGTATGTGAAGGCCTAGATGTCAGCTGAGATAGCTCACTGTCGAAAAACAGAGCGTCAATTGTAACGCGACGAGAATAAATAAAATACCGCACGGAGAACAGCAGAGACAAACGATGGTTAGAATGTTGAGCGCGAAGCGCGGATCCTTAGAAATGTAGAGGGGTTTGACCGGAGACACCGAGGAACATGAGCTGGTGGCAATGCCGATGATCTAGGTCCTCCACAAAAAGATGGGTAGGCCAAAATCCACTCACTATTTTAACCTTCGATGAGAGCAGGCGTGGATAAAGTTGAGCGCTTTCTGATCTCGGATTCAAGGGTACAGTTCTGTGCAGCTCAGCCAATCCACCGCAGTATCCAAGTAATCGTGAACGCCCCGAGGGCTCTTCCCAACACCACTGGCACATGACATAAGCGGATAGACAGTCCGTGGATCAAGCAGAAGACGCATATTGCGGCGGTGATTCGCCATGGTAGCTCAAGAGACTACAGGAGCACAAGGCACCACAGGCACATGAGGTCTAGTATGAACATGAATACGCAAAGAAAAGACCCCCCAAAGCAAAGATTGATTCGTTTTGAAAGTGTGAGACCGTTCGCTGTATTGACATAGGGAAGCCTCGCGGCTGAAAGGGGGAGACATCCTGACTGATCTGCTCAGGCAACTTGTCCGAACGAGGGCATCCGTGTTGCACTTATTGCGACATGAGCTAGTGAAAGTCAAGAGCTGGAGACAAATATAGAAACTAGATTCAAAAGGATTAGGGCGAATGCCGTTCCTAGAAGATACTCAAGGACCATGAGTCGGACTGTGGATTGGTGCCAACTGTTCAGGTCCGACAAGCAAGCAAATCAAACATCCAGATATTACAGCTCCATCAGAACATGTGAGGATGAATGGGGGTGATTGTAAGAGACAGAATGTGAAGGATGTGCGAAGCGTTCATCATTGAATGCTGAAGCTGCCTTGTTGTTTGTGCATGTTTGAGACAGATGCCTTTGGACAACAAGGCCAAATAATGATCTCCAGGGACCAGAACCGACAGTTCACGGTCACGTGCGTGGAGCACCCGTTCAACAGCCTATCATCTCCAGCCTGACGCCCGTCTACATTTCTCTGCGAGTATGTCCCAGGACGCACACCCACGGCGGCCGGCGTGGCAGACGGAGGAGCTCGACGACGAATGGCCCGATGACTGCTCTGACGACGAGCAGGATGGACAGGCGCACGAGAACAGCAGTCTCTCGCTCACGGCCCCGAGGGGCACTCTCCAACTACGTGACTTCGATCCTGTATCCTCAGACAGACCTGGCGAGTCTTCCTCCACTCCTCAACCAACAGAACCAATTGGCACTTTTATTATTCGTCATGACGCACCCACGACCCATTTCAACCCTATAACTCCTGGCGCGAAGAAGAACGCCCACAAGGATTTCTTCAGCCCTATGGCCCTCGAGCGCATGTTCGAGCCGCCTTCTCCTCCCAAACCCTCTATTCTTCATGTACCTCTAGCTAGTAATCCGACCAACGCACCCTTCCAACCGTCCCGTCTATCCCAGGTTCATCTCGCCAATTCTTCTCTCTCTCCACAGAACAGTGCGCTGGACGACTGTGCTAGGGAGCCTCGTCGCAGCGATGAAATTGTTGAGACCGATATGCCTAACATGATCTCCTTCGATGGCCGCAAGCCCAGTCTAAACTGCCAATTCACTTTCGCTGTGGCGCGGCAAACACCACCACAACCACAACCACATTTCATCACACCGTCCGGTCTTCCACAAGCGGAAAGCACTCCTCTTCCTGCTCATCCACCATCCTCCATTATCCCTGCGACTGACCCTCGCCTACGACTGTTTCAATTCCAATACGACACTTTCACTCGCGACCATCTTTCTGCCATGGTGGACTCGATTGCCATCAACTCTCCCTCTATATCCAACCCAGATCACTTCCCCGGAAGCCTTCCATCGCCTTCTGGGCTCTCTCCTGTCACAGATCCCCATACTACAGGAGGCTCCTCCGAATTCCGAAGCGCCAAACGCATCAAACTCAGCCCTGTCAGCGACTTCTTCAGCGATGGCGATGGCATAAACCCTGTTGCTCGGCGCCCAAAGGCACGGACAGACTGGGTAGGTGAATCGAAGTCTCTGATGGCCCAAATCAAGGAGGCCAGGTATTTTTCGACCATATCGTCTGTCACAACCACCAAGCGGCCAGGTAATGTTTTCGACGGCCAGCCACACGATCGATTACTGCCTGGTGCTCAACTGCCCCGCCCACCTGGTGAGTGAACAGGAATGTTTACCTGCACACAATCGACTATCCCTGATACATGAAAAAACTCGCACAATCCAACTAGACACCCAATCAGCAAATGCTACCGACGCTTCCCCCGGAGCATCCGGTTCTAAGGGGTCAACACACTCCTCCTTCGCCTATCGTCAACAAGCAGCCAATCTGATGGCCCAAATTAAACAGGACATGCGAGGATCCAAACGCCTTGTATCGGTTGAGACTGAGGCGTCAAGGCTTAGTCGTGCTGACTCGTCTGCAGACCGACCGTTCACACCATCCGAATCGTTATATCAACGGATGGCAAGTTCTTCGCAGAGACCTCGAACACAACACCCTGCCCCCGTCGCATCGCCACATGGCAAGCCTTCTACGTCATCTTTTGCGGTAAGTGTTAGGCCCACATTTGGACATTTGTGCGTATACTCAGTGCCCCTGACAAAGTTGATTACAAACTGGGACAGGCTGCCCCAAACGATGATTCCCTCGATACCTCCCGCCTTTTCGCTCAATTTCCTGCTCCACCCATCATCGTTTCGCCCGCCGATAGCCCCGGACGGTCCCCCTCTCTACCCCAACAGAATCCGAATCCAGATGCCCTGGCGCCGAATGCTCATTTTACTAGCCTTATTGCTCCGGGTGACTACAACGCTCCCGCATATCCCTCTTCTTCGCTGCGAGCACGAGCGAACGAGGATCTAAACCGCTTTGTCTCGTCCAGCACCGCTTCAGGCGCTACATTGGGGACTACCAGTACTACCGGCTCGTTCGTTAAACACGCTGGGCCTGCGCAGCTTAGGCGAATCACACCGGAGGACGTCCCTACGCTGCCTGAGAGAGTCGGCCGTATGGTCTTCGATAAGACTACGATGCGATGGGTGAAGACAACCGTTAGTAACGCGCGCCCCAGTGGATACACCAGCGAAGGTGGATATTCGGCAAGCGTGGACACGGAGGGCGAGAGCGAAGACCCGTTTCAGGACATAGAGAGTCTTCGAGAAGATGACACTACCAACAGAAATGGATTCGGTCCGCCGTATGATAAGGAGGCCCAGGATGTTGTCGCTGCGGAGACCAGCAGGATTGAAGAAATAGACGACGACGAGGAAGCTGACCTCACCTCATTTTCGTTTGATGGTCCCTCACAAGGTGTGGTGCACATAATGACGGGAGAGGAAGGCAGCATGGAAGGCATCGTCATTGAAGATGATGTGACCACGGATGAAGATTATGACGATGAAGAGGTCACTCAACTGACTGCGATGTCCGCTGCGATGTCCATCGACGATCAACATGAACATGACGACTCCCAGGACCAGACTTGGGACGACGAACAGGAGACTGAACAACAATCTTTCATTCACGCCCCAAGACCCGCCCCGATGGGACGTGGCCCTCATCTCGACACACCCCTGCCTCCTCGTCCTGCCTCTGCAGCACCCACGCCTATTCGGTCTGCACTTAAGAGCACTAGCATCACACCCCTTCCCATGTCCAGAAATCCTCCGCCACACCTATCCTATCAGACTCCCGCAAATCACGCCCACTACCGTCGACGGTCTGTCAGTTTTTCCGATGGGAAACGCGAAGGCCAAATCGCTGGACTGGGGCGCGGTGATCCCGAAGAAGACGCTGATCCGCCAGAACTTGACGGTGTTGAAGAGCACGGTGCCAGCCTTGCACCGTCTGTTCGATCCAAACGAATAGCAGAGATGATGGGGCATTTGGCTGAAGATAGTGAGCTTCGTCTATACTTTCCAAACCTCATCGTGTTCAAGTTTCTCGTTCTCCAGGTTTCACTGGCTCAACGTCCAACGCCGCGAGTCCTGAGCATGTCCACACTGTGCTTCAACCTATCCCTACGCGCCGACCTAGTAACGGACTAGCATCTAACGCCCACAATTCGATGCTGGGTGTTTCCCGCAACGTCTTTTCCTGCCCACCCACTAGTCAGCTACTAACACCTGCCTCCGCCAACATGTCCAACCGGAATAATGCTACGTTCCTCACCGAGGCTTCATTTGGTGTGGCGCACGATAGGCTGGTGGAGGTTATCACTGATGTCCAGCCCTTCGAGCCATACTGGGAGGAGCTGAAGGCTATCAATCTGTCGGGAAAGCACATCGAGAGTGTTGCGCGGTTAAAGGAGTTCCTACCGAAGCTCGATGCGCTGTCGCTGTGAGTAAACGTCAAATTCGTGATGGCGTCTGTGAACTGAAGGCTTGACAGAAACCATAATCAGCTATCATGGCTGAGTGGCGTTCCAGACACTCTGCGAACGCTGTCTGTCGCCAGAAATTAGTACGTGTCGTCTCGAGAGCCTGACAGCGTTCTTGGTAGCTAATGTCACATGCACGCTCGTTCGTTTTCTCGGCCATATAACAGCTTGACCAGTGCCACATCATTCAATCGTCTACTCTACCTCGAAAGCCTCGACATTAGCGGCAACCGTCTGGACTCTCTAACACGTACGACTCACCTTCTTTCACCATCCGATGAACTCGCTAAACCCACTGCATTATTAGAACTGCAATGTCTTCGTCATTTACGAGAGTTGCGCGCTGACGGCAATAGGATTACCAGTTTGGACGGTCTTCAGATGCTCGAAGGCTTGGTGAAACTTAGCTTGGAGGCGAACGCTATCAAAGATGCAGACTTTTCAGATTGTTGTTGGTGCGTGCCTTCCTACGATTTTGCTCCTCGGAACTGTCAAGGAGCGACCTAATGTGTGTTATCGATACTGTCTCGCACACCTGTCGTTGCTTGTGAACTTCGCACCTCATGACGCGTTTTTTCATTGTCACTCGTCGACCCATGGTTCTACTACACATGTGCGATGTTCTCAGGCCCAAACTCGAGATGCTCAACCTGAGCGAGAATCGGATGGGAGCGGTGACCGGGCTTGGCTCGTTATCCTCCTTGATTGTCCTAAATTTAGGTAAGCCTCTCAATTTCGCCTTTTGCGTCCGTCTTCAGGTCCGTTCGTACAGAAGGAGGGTGTTTTCGTGTGTCTGCCGTGAACCAGCCACTTTCATCACCGATTGTGTTAATACATGATCTTCTCCTTTCCCCAACCGTCCATCACGTTCATCAATGCTAACGCCATTTCGCCTCGATTACGTTCTTTATCCCAGACAACAACCTGATAGGCGAACTGAACGTTCAGAGCAATATGCCCAGATTGCGCATCTTACGTCTCAGTGGCAACAGGCTGAAAACACTCGATGCGGCGCCGTTCCCTAATCTCAGGACTCTGTACGCGGACAACAACATGCTTTCCCAGATCACTAAAGCGCACAGGTTGATCAAGCTCGAGAATTTAAGCTTACGAAATCAGGGCGGAAAAGGCCTGTGAGTAGCTATCTCTATTTACCTCTGTTGCATGTTTTTGACTTCGTCGCTCCTATCAAATAATTAGAACGTTCTCGGTACGCGCCGTCAGGGACGTTAAACGTTTGTATTTATCAGGTACGTCTTCTCGAGTGGCTGATGGTGGCATTGAGTGAACACCATTTCTTTGCCTTTCTTACGTCGTACGCTTGTGTATTGATCTCCGAAACCGTCATCTTCCCAATTGGCTCTAGGAAACCCGCTACCACCAAGCTTTCTTTCCGAGCCATGCTACAATCTCATTTATCTCGAGATTGCGGCATGCAGGCTCAGCACGCTACCGGACAACCTCGCGTCGCTCGTCCCGAACTTGCGTGTACTTAATCTAAACTACAACTTTTTCCAGGAGGTGAAGCCCCTGGAAGGCCTTCGACGGTTAAACAAGTTGACGATCATCGGCTCCAGATTGAAAGGCACTAAGGGGATCATCAAGGTCCTACGAGGGTGTCCGGATGTGGAGATGGTCGACTTTAGGTACGTCTAATCCTCCTTTCGTCTCATCCAGAAGTTTTCAGTAGTTTCGACAACCGCGCGGTATTCTGCTTCATGAGTGGCTTTTGCCTAAATCCTGCAGAGCATAAGGCTATCTCTCGACTTGTTCGTGTTCGGGCACCGCAATAGGAATTGTTCGATCGCCGAGACGTAAACTTTTGCGAGTTACTCCTTTTTGTTCCGTTCATCGCTGTGCAATTTTTTTGTCCACCATCCTCCCTGAGCGGACCCTTGCATTATCGGGGTCAATCATGGTCAAACAACGTCTTGTCTTTTAGCGCCGTTTTCTCTTCATTTTTTTTCTCTTTCGCGCGCGTAGCCGCTGATCCGCTCGGTTCATTGCAGGATGAATCCGTGCACTCTAGGCTGGTACCTCCCCCTATTGGTGAAGGACGTGCCTGGCGCACTGCAGCCGTCGGAACCGGGCCACCGTGTACGCAGCAGCAGCAACAGCGCACAAACTACACGTCCACAAAATCACCAAGACGCTCTGGAGCAGCAGCAACAGCAACCGCCGGCAGTCGATGCCGCTCTCAACGGTCGCGGGCGAGGCGCCTCGTCGGAGGCCTTGCCCAAAACCGGTAAACCGACGGGCCGGGGACGAGCCTTAAGAACGTCATCGGCGTCGTCGTGGCACGAGCTTGACGCTAAGTTTCGGCGCGATCTACCCAACGATGCTTATGTTCAACGACTAGCCTATCGTGGGCTGGTGATGAAGGCATGCGCGAACATCAAGATGCTAGACGGGGTGATAGTGAGCAGGAAAGAAAAGGAGAAGGCCGAGAGATTTTTGGAAGGGATGGCGAAGGCGAAGCTGCAGAGATCATCATGATGTGTTTCCCCGACGTTTCCAAGGTTCGTGGAGCCAGGAGCGCACGGGCGGTGTTCAATTCAGCAGCACGTGTTGCAGCCTGCATTTTCGCTTTACGATGCGTTTCACGGAGGGAGAGCGGGAGGGCGAGACCAGGGAGGCGGAGGATCTCGAGTGGAGCAAGTCGGAGGTTGCTGTGAGGGAGGAGGTACGATCCGTGCTTCACGGAGGGGGACATCATGCATCTGCTTTCGGACTCAGCCTGGTCTTTTATGACTGTCTGCATTCGTACGCACGACTACCGCGTTCAACGGGCGCTAAAGGTTTCACTTCCATGCAAACCCACCCCCTTCCATAAGGGTTCGAGCGCGAATGGAAGCTGATCTCTTACGCGCAATAAATCGCAATGCGCGAGGGACGCGGAGGTGAAGAGAAACTAGGGAAGCTCGAAGGAGACCGGGAGGCTAGTGGGATCCTCGTCGAACTAACGAGCGCAGAAGGGCCGTACCGCCTTACCTCGGACCGTCGGGACGTGTGTGTAGCCGCACCGAACCAACAGCGACCTTTCGTGTATCACGAGCGCGCTGTATGTTCGTCGCGACGAGGGACAGCGAGCGTGGATCGACTGTTTTTGATCATGTTAGCAAGGTTGGTTGATCAACGTCGTGGTGGCGCGCAAGGTGCAAAGAACCAGAGAAGCGATGGGATCAGATGGAGGACGACAACGATTGACAACCTCCGCGGCAGAAACGAGCGAAGACCGTCGATGTCTGGGCTTCGCACGAGTCTCAGCATCAGCGAGGCGTGGGAAGGATTGGTGGAAGCGGTGAAAGTCCGCAAAGATGGTGTGCCTGGGATTAATCAAGATACCCCGGGTTTCCCTCTTTTGGCTCGTCCAGAGGTTCACTGCCTCATCGGGCCTTTGATGCAATGTAGCCTATTTCGTGCGGCCAGATTAATGCAACACGAGGCAGAAAACCTCTCGGTTGTGGCTGCTTGAGCTTGTGCTCAGACTTTGTTGAGCCGGTCAGGAGCGAAAAATGGTGGTCGGAGCGGGATGTGCGCCGGGGGAGGCAGAGGTATATTGAGAAGGTTCGGATATATGAGGGGCGGGTCGTGATCCGGGACGACGGCGGAGCGTGCCGAGGACAGTTGAGTCCCGGGGAAATTTGAGCATGACCGGCTCGGTTGACTCTCTTTTTCGAGGACTAAATTGGAGGGAAGTGGGCGTCGTGCACGGGCCCTCGGATGCACGGGGATGATGGGCTTAGAAGAGGCAATTAGACAGGAAAAGGGAATGTTGGGAGGAGGATCCTCTGAGCTCGCGCTGGAGGTAATGATGCGCACGTAGCCGTGTGTGTGGATATTCGAGCGAAATAGAGGGGGGCGCCGCGCCCGGTGGGTTGGATTGGGTATATATTGAGGCGGCGTCATTGTCGATCCTCCAGCCGCGCTCTTTCCCGCCTTTGGTCGGTCCTCGGCCAGATGATCCAGTGCTCGCCGTCTCAAAACGCGCCTGCTTTCGCTCTCCACCATCTCTCGTCTGCGTTTGCACCCCGCCAGTGAGTCTCTCTCCCTCTCGACACCTCCCCTCCCCTTCCCTTCCACCTGTCACCTCAGCCACCGCTGCACCGCCTCGCTGTCGGGCTCGCACGAGTTTATTCTGCTAGTGCTTGCATCTGAGATCGTCTCCCCTACGGCCGAGTGCAGAAAGTACGACGCAGTCGGGCGCTTCCCTGCCTCTTACCAGTGATCCGTGTTCTGGTGCGGCTTCTCCGGCCATCACTGGCAGTAAATTCATATGTACCTTGCTCGCCCCCTCTTCTTCCGTTCCCTCCTCATGTCCGCCCCGGCCCTTTTACTCACCTCGTTCCCGCTTTAGGTCGCCAGTCCGGGAGGAAGTGCACGCCTTCTATATTAACCCCGCCATGTCCTCCTCTGCTTCGCCCTCCGACTCAATCAACAGCGTCGCGCCACACAGACCAGACAGCCACTCTCAGTCCCCCGTCCGCTCTCCCGTACAGCGCCCAGCTATCCCACAGTGGCACGCGCACTCCGGTCCGCAGCAGCACTCCCCCGCGTCTACAGACAGCCCCAGACACCCGACGTCTTCTGTCGAAGACGACAGCACGAAGATCCAGCTGCCGTCCATTTTCAACTCCACTGACAGCCACTTTCGCAACGACCAGCGCCGCGTTTCTGTCCCAACCCTCCATCCCGAGGCACTCGCCCGCCAGAGGCAGTCCGCCATTGCTCTCTCCCGCACACCGCCGTCCACGAATATTCCTTCCGCATTGGCGTCCTATCAGTTCCCCAACCAATCCTCGGCTTTCGTCGACGACGTAAACAGGTCCACTCGCACCAGACTAGGCTCCGATTCTCAGCTCGACCCTTCGTTCGGTGACTCGTCCTTACTGCATAACGATCATACTCTCTCAGGCGCCACACAGTCGGCCTCCTCTTCCTCCTTTCCGTCCGTGTCTTCAGCCCCATACAGCACGCCTCTCTCGTCAGACTACGCTCTCTCACGCAGCGGCCACGCTCTTCCTTCCGTCCAGTACGGTGACTCGGACCAGTGGAGTCCCGCGAGCAACACGTCTTCGCTCTCCTTGCCCGGCGTAAACCGACCTACCTCTTCTCCAGGATCGTCCCTCTCGTTCAAATACGACGATTCCATCCGTCACTCCTCTCTCTCTGGATCTTACAACTTCCCAACTGACGCACATCCGCAAACATCCATGTACGGAAACGCCGCACGCATCTCCGGTCACAGCGATCGCAGGGCCTCTTATGCCCAGTCAGCCCCCGATAGTGTCAAGGACGAGTGGGGCTTCAGCCAGCCAGATTTCCTACTACCCTCGGCTGGCCAAGACAGCGGAGGTGGCACGCCATCTCCCTCGCGCTCGCCAAGTGGCGGTCCGGCACCCACGCCTCCCACCGTCGAACGCCCACCACAAAAGAAGCGGGGGAAACTCCCGAAACCAACGACGGACTTTCTGAAGGACTGGCTTCACCGCCATTCCGACCATCCTTATCCGAGCGAGGAGGAGAAGAAGCAGCTGTGCGCGGCGACAGGGCTGAGCATGAGCCAGGTCTCAAATTGGATGATCAACGTGAGGCCACATTGCTCTCCGTCTTCCATTCCCATCGAGGCATCACTAATTTATATATTCCTCGATAGGCCCGACGGCGCATTCTCGCACCGGCTCAGCGTTCATCGACCGGACCTGCGAGCACACATCCCCTTCCCTCACAGCGCGGGTCTATTCCCCATTCATCTGTCTCTTCTGGCTCGCTGCTTTCTCGAGACGGTCGTCGAGCATCGATGCCGACCGATAATCTTTCGTTGTACACCCCCCTGTCTCTCCAATCACTCTCCCAATCTCAGCAGGGTTCTCTGGGATCGGATCCTTACGCATCTTCGTATCATCAGCGCAATCTCATCATGAACAACGCAGGATATAACCGTGGCTCTTCCTCGAGCGATTACGGCTATACGCAGCAGCAGAACAACGTCAACACCGGCTACACCTTCCCTACGCCGGCTCATATGGCCTCTCAGCAGTACGCCTCGTCGAACGTGTCGCACGGCATCCCGCTCAGCGCCGCCTCTGCCCCCCAACAATATCTCTCGTCGCAGTCACATAGTGGGCACGGCCACGGCCACGGGATTTCCCTTCCTTCGTTATCCCACCATCATTCTGGCGTAAATAGTCAGGGTCTCTACGCTCAGCAGCAATATCATATGTCGGGGAGCGTGGATCGCGACGGCCTCAGTCCATCTCCAGCGAGCGGTGTCCACCCTGGCTACCATACGCAACAGTAGACCGTCGTCTTCGTGACCATCGATGTTGGGCGGAGGTGTCATGCCTGCGGTATCTGAAGAGGGCGACGAGGCCTTCACTGGTACGATCTTTGATAATGTAATATGTATTGACGGACCCTTAGGTCGCGCAACGCCTGAAATTTCCAATTTATCAGACTTCATTCGTCACTCGATTCAGCATTCGGACTCCATTGTCATCTTTGCTTTATTTTCACCTGCTTTTGATTATTTTCGATTCGCTCCAGTCCTCTATCTTGACCATCATTGTATCCCGTGTGTGCTTTCTCGACTTTTGCTTATTCTTGCATCTCAAACTGCATCATTATCCATCTGTCTGTCGCCGCTGTTGTTTGACTGCTTTCTCGTCACTACGAATTTCATAGTCTTGTATCTCCCTAAAATTCCCTGACATCGCTTTATATATTAGATGACGCTCGCCCCACGCACGATATAACATACCCTTCTGCTCCATAATACGCCCCTCCATTGTTTCTCGCCCTTTCCCGATATCTAGCTCTCCCATCGCATGTAATCCTTGTTGCTGCACTGAACTACACCACGCCATGTCATTTACTCAAAGAATAAATCATCCAGACAGCGTACGAAGACAACGCCCTCTTTACTAGTATCAGAAAGAGGCCCATTCAGCCGATACAGCCGCGCTTCCGAACCAGCCCTTCAACTTCTCGTCGGCGCGTCATCGATACTCGTGCTCGCAACGCGCAGTTTGTCGTTGTAAAGGTGGGGCGCACCCGCTCCACGCCACGCATATGCTACTTATGAGAAGGAAGCGAGATTGGTGAATCTGATATTGGAAATCCAAGTCGTATCCGGTCCCGAGATCCCCGTACCTGATTTAGCGGAATAACGATTACTCTTGCGCTCGTGCAAACCCCACTCCTTGTCATGGAACTCCCGACTCTGAAACCTAGCCTGGACACGGATCTACTTGCGGGCACGATTCATGATAGATGAGTAGATAATCTAATGACGACATGTATGTACGCTCTATGTCTTTCTGCTGAAGAATAAATCCAACGCCACGCCACCCGTGGCCCAACAAATGACCGACGCGTTTGAATAGCCCCTCCACGTGATCGCGATTTTTCTTTCTGCAGTCGCCGCCGTGATCCCCGTCCCCGTCCTCGTCTCCGTCCCATCCTCTTCTTCACTATGTCTTCTGGTCTTAACAACGACGGGAACAACCCCCGTCTCACCGACGAACAAGAAGCAGTCCTCCAAGCCCACCTCGCCCTCTTCCCCACACTCGACGACCTTGGGCCCTCCAGCTCTGACGTCCAAGTCGTCCGTCTCAACAACTTCAGCATCGAAGACCACCTCCGCAAATCGATGTTCCGTGCCAATTCCAATTCCAACTCCAACTCACGCGCATCGACCTATCCCCCTTTTCCCGGCTCCTATCCTTCTTCTTCAAAACAAAGAGGAGGTATCCCGACCGGCAAAGAACGCGCCGCGCGTGATTCCCTCGCTCGTAAAAAGTTGAAAGGTAATCCTTTTGTGCCACCTGCCGATGGAAGATGTCCGGTCGATGGCTTGCCGAACGAGCTGTTGGCATATATTTTTACGTTGGGGGTCGAGGCGCAGAGGGCGCGAGACGAGGACGATGATGGGACGGAGGAGGAGGACGAGGAGAAGTTCGATTGGGATGATGATGAGGATGAGGACGACGACGACGACGACGACGATCAGCCGGAATCCGAGTTTCAGATCTTGGTCTCCCATGTCTGTAGACGATGGAGGGATGTCGCTATCCAGGTCCGTTCCCTCTTTTTTTTTTCGCACCGACACTCTCACTCTTACTTATCTCATGCCTCCCAGAGCCCCCATCTATGGACCGAGCTCGACTTCACCGACGGGCCCCCCTTCGACAAAGCCAAGACCTACATCCAACGCTCAAAAGAATGTCCTCTCGACATCGACATCGACTGCACCGACCCTGAAGAAGATGATTATTCCACCTCCGACTCCTCCACCTCTCCTCCGCCCCATCTTATCTCCCCCGCCCACCTCGACACCATCCGCGACATCATCCTTCCCCACGTCGCACGCTGGGGCGTCTTCGAGCTCATGGTCTCGGACTATAAAGTGATGTATCACACGCTCAAGAGTCTCGCCAGTGCAGGCGAGGCGAGCCAACTCAAGGCATTGCAGTTGTATCATTATGAAGACGAGGCGGAGAACGAGGACGAGGATGAGTTTAGGTATGAGGATATGAAGGAGGGGTTGATTCCGTTTGGAGGGAGGGCGCCACAGCTGAAACATGTCGCTTTGTGGGGCGTGCATCTTGATTGGGATAAGGCGAGTTTCCTGGAAGGACTCGAGGATCTGGAGCTGGCGTACCATTCAAAGGTAAGTTACATAGATTTCAGCATTCCTCTCCGTCTTCGCTACACCTGCACGCCACAATCTTCAACTAACATCGAACGCAGGACGTCCGACCCTCCTACGACTCCTTCACCCGCATCCTCTCCAACTCCCCCTCCCTCACCACTCTAACCCTCTGCTCCTCCGGCCCCTCCGGCGATCCCTCCTCCTGGCCCACCGATCCCCTCACCACCCTACCCACCCACACCGTCCTACCCTCGATCCAAAACCTCGTACTAGCCTATCACCCATGCAACTACATAACCCCACTCATCGCCCGGCTCTCCCTGCCTAACCTGTCCACACTCGCACTCGACTACGACACCGAAGATTTCACGGAATTCGTCCTCGATGGGCTTCTCGCGCCCCGGAGATCGAGCAGCACCTACGGCGGCTGTGCATCGATGGTCGCCGGCCTCGAAGGCCTGAAGATCAGCGAGCTGAATTGTACGCAGGAGGCGGTGATGAAGTTGTATGATGCGATGCCGAACCTGAAGATGCTGAACATCGACGCCCACCGTCTCGACGGACTCTTCTTCTCCCTGCTCGATCCTTCGATACCTTCACCATCCTCCGACGGCCTTTCCCTCCCTCCCTCCACCGCCCCTCCCCCCAGTCCCACCACCAACACCACCAACCCCGCCATAAACAACAACAACAACACCCCCACCAATACTACCAACACCACAACCCCACCCGCCAAAAAACTCTACCTCCCCTCGCTCGAAACCCTCTCCACCCGGGGCGTCCCAGGCCCCTACCTCCGCTCCCTAATCACCTCCCGCCGCGCATCCGGCCATCCACTGAAACGTCTGCTCGTAGAGATGGAGGACGATATAGGGACGGGAGACGAGGCGTGGTTGAGGGGGAACGTTGAGGAGTTTGCGTGGTTTGAGGGGAGCGATGATGGGGATGAGGAGGATGAGGATGTGGTGCTTGAGGGGGATGTTTTGAGTATTGATGACGATGATGAGGAGGAGAGCGACGAGGAGAGCGATGATATGGCGGATATTCCGATTGAGGAGGAGGGGGATGAGGAGTGGGAAGATGAGGATGAAGACCGGAATGGTGGGCGTGGGCATGTGCTTGATATGTTGGATGATGTGGATTGAATTTGAGCGTTGTGAGTTTCTCGAAGTGTGGCTTAAGATATGTAATAAGTAGAGGTCCAATGGCGTTTCGTTGTACGAGGGAATGATACAAAACATGGTATTACATCTACATAGATACTTTAAAAGAACAGAGACAAATACGGGGTAAAAAGTGTGGGGCCGCGGATATGAGTATGTCAGGGGCAAGAATACCGAACGCAAACAGGCAAAAAGCGAGAAACGAGAGCAAGTGCATACAGAACAACAAGATTAATTTCGCTTCCACTTCCATGTCCATCTTCTCCGCTGCCAGCAGCCCGCCAAAATCCAAAACCTACAACATCCACCTGCCGTACGCGTTGAGTAGCACAAATCCCGTCACCGTCTCAAAGCCTGCCTAGCCACCCCAAACACCATCTCCGGCAACTCCTCCTCATACTCCCACGACGCCGTGCTCGGTTTCCTTGCCTTTCCCTTCAACGACATATCCGCACTGCTCCCTATTCCCTGGATAGACGGTCGATGGGGCGACGGCATCGCGATAAGCACTGAGACCTGCATCGCTTCCGGTTGAGGTTCCGGTTGCTGATGCGAGGGTGATGAGGGCTGAGGAGATGTGTCCTCGGAAGATGAGGTAGTGTCGGTAGACGCAGAAGACGGGGCACGTCGTGAGAATGGGTTGAGACGGGATATGAGCGGGCGGGTGGAGAAGGATGAGTAGGCGCTGTCGAATGTCTGGCTGCTGGGATCTTGAGCGTGTCTATGGGTATGACTATGCGAATGCGAATTGGAATCAGGGGATTTTGAGCTGAACAGAGGCTGTACGGAGACGGGCTGGGTGTGCTTCCCACGTTAACAAAAATAAATGTAGATGCGAAGATGGCAAAGAACGCACCATAATATCCCGCCAGCCGTTCTTTTCCTTTCCACCCGTCCCCGCGACCCATGTATCCCACATCTTCGGTTTCTCTCCGAAATTGTGCAAACTACCGAGATAGATCCCGTGTGAAGGGTGGAGCACACCCGCCAGGATGGCTGCCTCGACGCGTTGGCGGAAGCGTCGGCGGAGGATGAAGGAGCGCAGGATGATTGCGCATGAGACGAAGAGGAGGAGGAAGAGGGTGGCGAGGAAGGTGAAGCTGTTGGATTAGGTGGTACATAGAATGATTGCAGTGAGGAATGTAAGTCGATGTCAGTTAACCTGGCCCATAAAAGTCGAACATGAAGCCAAAAGTGATACCGCACAAGCCATGAGGAGAGTCCACAGCAAGCACAATATACGGCACGAACAAACGATGAAATAATGACGCACAGATAAAGCGATGAGTTAGCAGCTCCTCCAGTACTCCCGCTACCATCATCCCCGCTCGACGAGTCCGTAGAAGACGCACTGGCCGTGCTATCGACCGTGCTCGACGGCGGGCTCGGAAACTCGGGGAAAGTGCTGCTCGACATTATTGTGGGGCTCGACTGGCGAGCTGAGCTACGTCGTCGTTGTGGACGTCGACCGCTAAGAAGTTGGCGAGCGGAGGTAGTCCGACGGTGCGACCACCGCCGGCTTCGGAATCTCGTCCGTCATCATATGTTTCCGGTCCGAGCCAGTTCGAGACCATCAGTCCGGCTCTATGCGGGGAGCCACGCTCGTCCCTGCCACGGATGCCGCACTCTACCAGCTTCCCTATTTTCGACACTGTCTTTCATCCGTACTACCAGTCACTACACCGACATCTCTCAAACCAGCTTTACTGGTATGGCCGCATCATTCTCTAAGAAGGAGTCTAGCTTGGCATCCATCTTCGAATCATATCGAAGAAACTCTGCCTCGATACCAAAAGGCCTACCGAGAGACTTGGACATGCTCACCTGCCTAGCGAAACAGCACTCGGCTGCAAAGTCAAGATGTTTCCCTGACCACATTTGTCTCCTAGGCTGTCTTGTCTTGAACCCTTGTTTTCTTCTTGGCTATTCGAATTGCTTCGCGAGGTTTCCTACCTGGTCAAGCGTCATATTATCATCCCGTGGGCTCCGAAATCCCTGCTTTACCTTGGGAGAGTAAATCTCTGGCAAACGTCTAGTATACCGCGATGATTGACATCGAACGTCTTGTCCGCATTCGAGGCTTGTTATCGAACTGCATGGAGGCATTGTTTCCAAACATGCGGATTGCGCTGCTTTCACTAGTCTTTTGAAGCGGAAACCTGTCGACGCTTTGGGCGGAGGGTCTGTCGAGCTCATGATCGATGTGGAGGCAACCTACAGGCCAAGGTCCCATATACAGCTCAGTCACACAGACGGTCGGTGGCGGTGGCGGCTGTTTTGCTGGCGATGTTTGTGCACCATATCATGGCTCGTCCTGCACACGGTACCACGGGTTTGAAGTGGATACCGTCCTTTGCTCGCATCTGCAGACGAGCTTTGACGTTTATCTTCTTCTCTCCCAATGTCAACTCCTCCGAGCAAATGCTGAAATATACGTTCCGCGCATATAATGATAATATCCAGGCGGCGGAGTGAGAGGAACATGTTGAGCAGCGACATTCTCACTTACAAGCCACTTCACAGATCAAGGACAGTATGTGGATCAGGGGTGATATATACTTGATGGCACAGCGCAGTCCGTCCAGTGGATGGATGGGACACAGGCGGGAAATACCGACTTGATGGAACACCGCTGGGTGCACGTAACCAGTACCATTATCAGGTCTGATATAGAAGGTATCCCTTTGCGATTTATGTGGTAAAGCGTCGGGTCTGAGGTGGATCCTCCAAATGAGGCAGCTCGTCACTGTGGCCCACACTCGCCACCTTAGCCTATCATTGGCCCATCGGGTGGATATGGGTGTGAGGATGCTCACTCCGCGATACTTACGAGGCTAGGCCGATGTCCCGGTAACTAAGTTCACCCTTGTTAATCCACGCATCTGTACGCAGAAACAGGTATACGCTCTGGGTACTTAAACCCCATGGTGTCAACATCAAGGCTCATCCAATACAGCCTTGGACGCACACTCACATCCACCTCTAAACTTTGAACACTACCACTGTACCGACCATGTCTACCGCCACCCACAGAGCACTTCTTGTCGAGTCGAAAGGCGCTCCCATCGCCCTCGGGACACGCCCTACTCTGAAACCCGGAAAGGGTCAACTCTTGGTCAAGGTACGCTTTCGTATTTTTTGTCCACACAATTATTCAACGCTAACGCGTATCATACCAAAAAGATAGTTGCCGCCGCCTTGAACCCGGTCGACACCTTTCAGCACAAGATGGGAATGTTCGTTCCTTCCTACCCTTTCGTCGGTGGATACGACGGCGCTGGCATCGTAGAGGAAGTTGGCGAGGACGTCACCAAGTTCGCGAAAGGTGACAGGGTGTAAGTCGTCGTAATCCTCATCCACTTCGAACCACAGGGACTCATGGTCGAATATCTGCTACAGTCTGTATATCGCCGACTCCGCGACTCTGGAGATGCATACTTTCCAGGACTTCGGGATCGCAGATGCATCTGTGACGGCCAAGGTTCGTCCCGTCCTCTGTTCTGTCATTGCACGCCCCCGCATCTCATGACGCTGCTTGCTTGCTACAGGTTCCCTCTAATGTTACCCTTGAACAAGCCTCGACCCTTCCGATGTGCCTTGGCGTCGCAACCATAGGACTCTATGGCCAGTCGAGGAAGGCTCATGGCGGAGCGGGTCTCGTTGCCCCCTGGGAGGGTGGCAGGGATAAGTACCACAACGAACCTATCATCGTCATAGGAGGAGCAAGCAACGTTGGCCAGAATGGTGCGTACACTAGAGTAATCCCCATTCGCGATTCAAGCTAATGATTCTTAACCTTGGACTTGAATGGCGCAGCTATTCAGCTCGCGAAGCTGTCTGGTTTCAGCCCCATTATCACCACCGCCTCCGCGCGCAACGAAGCGTACTGCAAAGCCGCAGGCGCGACCCATGCCATCGACTACACCAAGGTGCCCTATGGACCCGCGTTCGCTGAGGCCGTCACGTCCATCACGACCGCTCCCATTAAGGTCATCTGGGACTGCATCGCGCTCGAGGAGTCTCAACTCGCCTGTTGGTCCATCCTCGCGCCTTCCGGTACTCTGATCGGCGTAAACCCCAACCCGCCCAAGTCCATCGGAGAGAACGGTTTCGTGGACAAGGACGGGCGTAAGATTATCGGCGTGCTGGGGAGTGTGTTTAATGACCAGGTAGGAGATGCGCGGCTCGGGAAGAGTTTGTACGCTGCGTTGGAGGGGATGTTGAGGGATGGTGATGTGAAGCCGAGTAAAGTCGAGTTGCTTCCGGATGGGTTGCTTGGTATTGCGGATGGATTGGAGAGGGTGAAGTTGAGGTCTGGGAAAGTCAGTGGCGCGAAGCTGGTCGCGAGGCTTGCGGACACGCCACAGTAATAATCTCCTCATTTTGCAGAATCATCATGGTCTCTCCTACGCTTCAGGCCGATGTGTATGAAATACTATGCTGAACTTGTTACGGTAGCTGATACACATCCTGAAGATCGTACTGCACCTATATCAAGAGGACAGTTGTACAACAGGCAATGGAGGACCCTTGCGTCTGTTTTTTTCTTTGGTCACAAATCATCACTAGCGCGCTCGGGCCGTCTAGTTCTCATAACCACTCTTTGCAGGTACTGCCTTATAAGCAGGGCCACCCTTCGCATACATCTTCCGTAGGTCTCCCGCCAAGTCCTCCGGTCGTTCGTACGCAGCAAAATGGCCCCCGCGCTTGTGGGAGGACTCGAAGACGACATTGCTCCCAGCGCGGACCCAGCTTGAAAAAGGTCACACCAAGAAATCAGAAAATCATGACACTCCGCCGTATATGCATAGGCTTACCTTTTGGGAGACTGTATTAACTCTTGCGGGAAGTATGAGAGGCCGGTAGGGATGGATATATATGGTGGCAGCGACCCCAGAAATCCAGTCTTGACTATCTCGTAGTAAATGCGAACAGACGCAGCAGGTCCGGCGCGGGAGAACCAGTAGATCGAGATCCAATCCAAGACTGCAGCATCCCTCACGGTCATTGATCATATTCGCCAGTGTATATGTCTAAACCAACCGCACCTTCGTCGTCTTCCCAATCATACGCATCTGTCCAGACGACCAGCTTCTCGTAGATCCATGCCAGCAGGCCGACAGGAGAGTCGGCGAGAGAGTATCCGATCGTCTGTGGCTGAGTCGACTGCTCGTGGAAGTAGCCTTGTCCTGTAGCCACGAGGTGCTGGGTACGTTGTAAAGCTCCTCGGAGTACGGCGTAAGGAGGTGGACGAAGAACTGGTAAGGGCTTGATAGGAGTTTTGGAGGCGATCCTCTGGCAAATTTTTATTGTAAGCATCTCATAAATGATTTGTGGCGTCAAAACGTACATCGCTACGTTCGTGTGCCAAGCTTTGACATGCTTATGCCCATATTTGCTGGCCATGATGCGAGTGATCTGATGAATAACGACATCAATATATCCCAGACATGCTCCAATGTGGATGCTCAGCGTACCAAACTGCCCCAGTCTCCCCCTTGCGTCACATACTCCTCGTACCCAAGAGAAAGCATCAACTTGTGGCCAATCTATAACACAGAATAATCCATTTAGACCTGTTCTACGAAGTATGCAGGACATAAACGAAGAAAATGAACCTCCGCATAGCATTCGCCGGCGAACCCTTTCTTGTGCGGTGCTTCCGACCAGCCATAGCCCGGAAGACTGAAAGCAACCAAATGAAAACTTGGCTGGTCGGGTTGCGACGCTGTCAAAATGGGTATAATTTTGAGAGCCTCGATGATACTGCCTGGCCCTGTCGATATGAAATAAGTAGAGGCTTTCATCAATATCAATTCGGCGAGATGGCTAAAAGTGAAATGGCTGTGACTTACACCCGTGAACGAATAGAAGAGGGATAGCCCCCGCCACGGTCGACTTTTGATGGATATAGTGGATGTTCAGCGTGTCATGCCCCTCGACCGCAATGTCGCGAGTGAACATGGGGAATTGATTGAGCTTGGCCTCAAACTTCTTCCAGTCGTAGCCGTCTTTCCACCTAGCGACAAGACGTTTGATGTCTGATAGCGGTGCTCCATAATCCCATCCTGCGTCCTCTAGCTCGTCAGGAAAACGATGAAGCTCCAGTTTGTTGTGAAGAAGCTGGATATCTGCGTCTGACACGTTGACCTGAAAAGGTTGCTCTGCCATGACACCAGTGACTAGTTTAGCAATAGGAGAAACTGGACAGTTGATATGCTGAGTTGGGTACCGGAGTTGCCAAAGAGATCGTCCAAGTGGTTAGGAAGAAAGGACTGAAGAGAATGGGCACCGCTCGAATGATGCGTTTATATAGGGCTGGGTTCGGTGCTGTAATCCCTTGCGGGCTTCCCATGGCCAACGAACGCCGACATCGCATTCCGTTACTCCCGTCGTTGTCAACTTTACGACATGTGAAGTTGCTCGTGCAGCTTCATCTTCTATGTGATTCTCGTACAGGAGGCAGAATACGCATGAGTCAGATGTACATACCGAACAACGCTTGGAAGTTTGAAATAAGACAAAGAGTCATGTATAAATCCGGCACCGACAGGTGTGATGGTAAGCTCAAGTTTGTCAATATTGTACTCCAGTACCATGGGGGCTCTGTAGATGCAAATCCTAACGAAGAATAGCTACAGGTCAGCTGAAGGACACTTATGACTTTGCTATAGTAATTGAAGGAGGGAATCAAAGGAACATATGCAAGCACTATGTCCGCTGGTCTTCGGATTAGGGTGGGTCATAGAAATATAACTTACCTTAAGGTTGTGGTAGCCTATACCTACAACAACTGTTCATTTAAGTGTGTAGGTGGTTAGAAGACAAGCATCACAGAACGACTTGAACTGACCAAATAAGAATGAGATATACGCCCTAATCAAAACCGTGCTTAGCAAAAGTGGTCCTCAAGACAGTTCGCAGAGGCGGAATCTCCGAGTCCTTCGGGAATACCATTCAACTTTCTCTACTCAGGTAACGCCTCTTTATCCAAAGTCTTCCGCCTCTCCACCTCGACCTTCGCCAACAAAACCATCTCCTTCAACCGCTCCTCCCCCATCTTCTCACTCATCATAACCTCCTCACCTCCCACCCATTCTCTAACAAGCTTCATCACCCTCCCAACATCGGATCCATACCACCCAGTCCACTCACCCACATTCGTCCCGTTCCAGGCTTTCTTGAACTTGATTCGCCTTTGGTTCCGCTCCATTAACTCGTCATGCTCAGCTTTCCTACCGAAGTAGACCAGAGCTTCCTCGTGCACGCCTGCTACAAAAGTGGATCGTTCTTCAGGTTGTAACATAACCTCGCCATCGCCATCAACCGAAGACATGAACCCGGAATGAGGACTTTGTGGCCGAGCCTGCGACTCGTTCCACGCCCAAAACGCTTGATAGATTTTTCTGTCACGAAGGCTTCTCTCCCGTGACGGATTGTCTGAGTCGCGCGAAGCGATCCTGCGAGGATCATAGAATGGCGAAGTGGCAATCCATTCGAACGCGGAGATCTGGGTCTCGAAGCCTTGTTCCCATCGAGCAAGGGAGAGTCCGAAGAAGGCAAGAATTGGACGAAAGGTCGATGAGAGCTGGAACGACGTGGAGAATGTGGGTGCAAGGGCGGGCGAAGAAATCTAAGGTCAACACACGAGAGAAATCAGCGAGGAGATCTTAGAGAATTGATACTCTGGTGACCGTCCGTACCTTGAGTCCTTTAGAGCCAAGCTGCAGGCCAACGCTCCTCGCCAGAGCGCCCATAATCATACCAAGATCACCATACCCATGAAAGAAGACGACGCGCTCGAAGTCTTCTACGTCAGGACAGAGATGCACATCCACTTGGACGTATCGTCCGTCCACATCTGCCTTTGTAACAAGGCTGGAATCTTCGTGAGGTATGATATGGCTAGCACCATCCTCAACAAAGCCAAGCTCCCGCTCCAGTAAAGCTAGCGACAGAGCAAAATGACTCGTCCCTGCGCCCACCTCAGGACTAGGTATACTATGCTGCGACGTCGTCCCGAGGGCACGCTCAACGTCGTGATGCTTTAAACCTGGCTGAGGAGAAGCTACAATGAAATCGATGTCCCCATGGTCAAGTTTTTCTGGTGCCTCATGGGGGATAGTAACCCTGTCGAAGAGGGGAGAGAGCCGTGCGTGTAGATGTGATTTTATGGCGTTGTAGAGCGCAGGAGAGAGACGGGGAAATGTGGCGTGCGGGAGGAGGGCGAGGAGAGCTTTGCCGCCCATTGTACGGTGGCTGAAAGAGCAACGAAGGGTGAGTGCTTTAGACCAGGCTGGGAGTAAAAGTCGTAGATATAAGATGCCAGCATGATATTTATACACGGGAAACTGAGAGTGGTCATGATGATCGTGGTTGACTCGCTGGTTGAAGAGGCGACGCCACACTTTCTGCTCTCGTGGCTGACGTAACCGCTCACACTCACCGCCACAGAGACTCAGAACGCTGCACACGCTGCACTGAACCACCACCATGTCCAAGTTCGCCCCTCATCGTCGTGGCGCCAACACCCCTCGTCCATCTGCCACCACAATATGCCAGAAATGTCTCGATACAGGTTCGTGTTTAGCACAGCTCTCACACCATCTCGCAAGGATAAATTAGCGCACACGGACTAAACACATCGTCATCTTCCCCACAGGCCACTTCACCTACGAATGCAAATCCTCTCGTCCCTATGTCTCTCGTCCATCTCGTACCAAACAACTGGAGAAGCCTAGTGTCCTAGCGAAGTTGAGGAAGGATGGAGAACCGAGTGTGCAGGTCCCTGAGGAGTTCAAGACCAAGTGCGTACCATTTTGTATCGAAAGCCGGCGCGATGCTCTGCTATTGGCCATACGAAAGGATTGCTGATGATGTGGCTTCGGTGACTTATGTGGTACAGGTCTGGAACAGCTAACAAGATTCTGGAGGCAAAGGAGAAAGAACGAGAGAAAGAAACGAGCAAGCGCTCCTCCAAACGCGCCAAGCGGTACGCATCTACATCACCCCCTTCGTCGAAGGATCCATCTCTGACATCCTATGTCGCACATAGTGATTCAAAATCCTCATCCTCCAACTCAGACTCCGACTCCGACTCGAGCTCGGACTCGGATTCAGATTCAGGCTCTGGTTCAGACTCTGGTTCGGATAGCAAGGATAGCGACAGCAGCGGTTCTCGCTCTCGTGAAAGGGACAGTAAACGTCGGCTTCCTCGTCGCAGACGCACGTCGAGTGTATCCTCTGCTGGAGCAGCCGAAAGCAGCAGGAGGGGCCGACGAGACTGAGTCACCTCGTTATCCTTCTGCACTCTGTCGCGTTCAACAGACCGTTTCCCCAAACCTCTAATTTATTACAAGACCCTGCAGCAGCACGAAGCCGCATCTCAATGTCTATTCGACCAGCACCACCGACTCCCCCATTTGTCCAGCTTGTTGATCTTGCGCCACCTCAGCCCTTCTATCTTGTTTTTTTTTGGACCATGTACCTTTGTATCGCTCTATTACTCGCGCAGCATACCAATACTATGGCTGCATCCTAGACCGAAGTATGTTGCAATTAGAGCGTTCCATGTGAACACCGCGGAGAATATATACATCTGGCTCAAAGTATCCATATGCAGTCCGTACATTGGATTACTGCGTGGTTGTCTGGGGTTCGTTGAGTGAGAATGAAGGTATGGAGGGATGAGGGCGAGGATAAGGAGGTGATATCATGAACACGTCGATTCTGTCGCTTTTGAGTTCATAATGAGGGCCACGATCAACCTAGCGCCACAAAGCGTTCAAGGGGGTATGTCAGCGTCACGTCCAGCAACGCGATATGCAATGTGCAGAGAAAAGAAGGCAGGTCAGACAATAGACCATATGATAGTCAGAACTCACCCATATAGACCCAGAACCTCAGCAAAGATGAGAATAAGGACCATGGACACGAATACTCGAGACTCGTAAACATAGGCCCGCACACACTGTAGAAGGGAAGACAACAGTAGACGCGGCAGGTACGTAGAGCGTTAGAACAATCCCCACCAATTCCAATGAGTCGAACAAACGTACCGTGTCTCCTACGATACCGATTGCGTACCCAGCAGCAAGACCTGTGAAACCGCATGCAAGACCTGCCCCGAGATGAATGAATCCAGCAAAGAGGGTATAGTCCTTCGCTGGGTCAACTAGAAGATGACGCGAAGGTCGTAAGCCGAGGACGTTCGAAGACCTTTCGAAAGGTCTCGAGGATAGAGGAACTTACGACCACCCGCGATGAGTACAGACACTACGAGACCATAGACGGCAATGATACCGGACATGACCACAGGAATGAGAGACTAGACACATGTTGTCCAATGCATTGTTGTATAAGTTGCGAGCTAGAGGCATTATCACTGCAGGACGCACCTTCATGATCAACTCTGGTCTGAACTGTCCAAGCCCAGCAATACCAATACCTGCCTTCGACGTTCCATACGCAGCACCCACAGCTAAATTTCGGAGTGCTTAGCGGGCTACCAGACACATGCTCTTGCTATAAACTTACTGCTGAATATCATCTACAACACGAAACAGTGACACGAACGTCAGCACGACTGTACAGTGCATGCAGGAGAGGTAGCACATACCGAAGACGCAACACCAGCAAAGCCAAAGAATGGCGCGTATGGCGGACAGAGCTCAGACATGATTGCGGGACCAAAGAAAGGATTCAAAGCAATGGGGAGGACAGAATATGTGGTGGACGCCGTTGACGCCGATGGCAAGAACGCGGTGCTGCCCAATCCGGCAAGCGCTCGCGCGGGGTCCAACGCGGACAGCGGTGCCGCTGCAGTCCTTACTTGTAACCGCCATGGAGGCCCTATTCTTCAACGTACGTCCTGCTTTCTACGCGTCAGAACGCTCAGTCGAATATTCTATGGCCTGCATAGGTTGACACTGGATTTCTGGAGGGGATTATTCGCGGCTACAAGGCCGGTATCCTCAACCAGGGGCACTACTCCAACCTCACTCAGTGCGATACACTTGAAGGTGCGTCTCGTCTCGTCTATGTCCACATTTACCAGTGGTATTCTGACAACTTATATATGCTTTACTATTTGGATCCCTGTCGCTCTGTAGATTTCCGGACACAACTATCGGCGACGGACTATGGCAACTTCCTCGCCAACGAACCCCTCCCCATCTCGACCTCAACCATTGCAGAGAAGGCCACCCAGATTCTCGTCGACCAATTTAACTTCATTAGGACCAATGCCGTCGAGCCTCTGAGCAAGTTCCTGGACTACATTACGTGCGTTGCGTCTACCTTCATTCCATAACTTACCTAGTGTGGCACCACTGACTCTTCGGTTTCTTGCTGCCTTGTATGGTATGATAGATATGGGTACATGATTGACAACGTCATCCTGCTTATCACCGGAACGCTGCATGAGAGGGACACACATGAACTTCTGGAACGGTGTCATCCACTTGGTTGGTTCGAGACTATGCCCGCGCTCTGCGTCGCCACGAACGTTGAGGAGCTCTACCAGACCGTTCTTGTTGAGACGCCATTAGGTACGTTTCTGCTCTTCATTCACGGCCCTTCATATCTCGGTATCTAACGCCTTTCCACAGCGGAGTACTTCCGTGACTGCATCTCCGCCGCTGACCTCGATGACCTCAACATCGAAATCATCCGCAACACGCTCTACAAGGCTTACCTCGAGGACTTCTACTCCTTCTGCAAGTCTATTGATGGGCCTACGGCGGATGTCATGACTCGTGTTCTCTCCTTCGAGGCCGACAGACGGACTATCAACATCACCATCAACTCCTTCGGCACTGAGCTCACCAAAGAACAACGCGCCCGTCTCTTCCCCACCATCGGTCGCCTATTCCCCGAGGGCAACAACTCCCTCGCCAAAGCAGACGACATCGACCAAGTCCGCTCCGTAGCCGAAGCCATCCCGGAATACCGCACGTTCTTCGACGGAGCGTCCTCGTCGTCCAACGGCGGTGCCAACGGAGACGTGGACGGAGACCTGGGACTGGCGTCACAATTGGAAGACAAGTTCTTCGTGGCGGAGGTGCACCTGAACAAGCTCGCGTTCCTGCAGCAGTTCCAGTATGGCGTGTTCTATGCGTACTTCAAGTTGAAGGAGCAGGAGATCAGGAATCTGACGTGGATTGCGGAGTGTATTGCGCAGGATGCGAAGGACAGAGTTCAGGACTTTATACCTATCTTTTAGTAACCGCTCTCCCTCACGTTCTGGCCTGGTTGACATTCTATCTTCTCTGAACTTAGGCATGCGCTTTAATGATGAGCGGTCGTTCGGTCTGCTTCAATAGTGTGCACAAGAGAAATTTGCATGTTGGACAACCATACAAGACTCAGGAAGTTTTGCGTGTCTGCCCTACTTGTTTGTCTTGGGTTGATCATTGACTGTCAAGAGTGTAAGGTGGCCCATATGCGGTTATTCCCACGCCCGAAATAAGAAGGATCGTTGTCGCCGAGAGGATTCAACATTCGTCTCAAGTACGTCGTGCCTCTGTAGTAGCCGGTACTCACCCAGATTCGTGTCGAATGCAACCCAGTGTCTGACGTGATTACTCCTTCTAGTGCAGACCCTGGGATACGTCAGATCGAAAGCAGTCATTTCAAGGTATCCTGGGAACCACCCAAATGTCGCGATCGGCTACGTCTCTGACGAGTTGATGTGGTGGTGCACATTATTTATGCCTTCGAGCGGTCCGATTTGCTCAAGCGCCTCCTCGGGACCCTTCTTTCTGTTTCTACTACGCTCCTGATCTTCTCCCTGGTCTTGACGTACTTAGACACTGATGTCAGGCTCAGTCGAAAAAACTGAAGGCGCCTCGCTTGACGCTGGTCATGCCGGTGAGGCCAATGAGAAGCGCAAAGAAGGGATAAACTCCTCTCGTGGTAGTCTGTCTGAAGGAGACAACTATGATTCCAAAGAGGACAAGAGACTCCTACGAAAGATTGATGGAAGGTTCGTTGATATATCCATGTTTTATTCACTCACAGTGACCAAGATATATCTATTGATTCAAAAGGTTATTACCTATATTGACCATCCTTTATCTCCTGAGTTTCTTGGACAGGTAAGCTTCATCCAGTCTACTGCTCATGGGACACTTCACCTACTAGATAACTTAGATCAAACATCGGTAACGCAAAGTGAGTGACAAGGTTGCTTTCTAATCCGGACGACGATGCTAACTTCACATACGCGCATGTTATAGACTAGATGGTCTTACGACGGTGCGGAGGATGAGCATTCACGATGAAGATCTAATTGACACCAGTCTACGTTCAGGATCTCGGTGTTTCGGGGCCTGCGTATAATACCAGTCTTGCCTTGTACTTCATCGGCTACGTGATCTTCGAAGTCCCTTCAAACGTACGTGTCACCGCACCTTCGACTACATCCAACACTTACCGTTATATCTTCCACATAGATCGTGTATGTTCTTCTACACCAGTCTGCACGATTTGACGTACTGACATATACATAATGAACTTTTGCACCCACCTTAGGTTGAAGAGATTCAACCCTCAATTCTGGCTCCCGCTCCTCACTCTCGTCTGGGGAATAGTCTCCGTCTGCCAAGGGCTGGTCACTAATCAGGCCAGCCTCCTTGGCATACGGTTTCTGCTTGGAGTGACGGAAGCCGGCCTGTTCCCTGGATGCGTCTACCTCTTCTCCGTGTACTATCGCAGGTTTGTCAATCTTCGACTTACTGGAACTTCTATCAAAATTAACACTTATCCTCAGACACGAGAGGCACTGGCGTGTGGCCACCTTTTTTGGAGCGGCAGCTCTTGCAGGCGCATTCGGTGGTATGTTCAGGCTAATATTGACCGTGGGACACAGGGGTCATGCTGATCGGTCGTCCTCCAGGTATACTAGCGTTCGCGATTGGCAAGATGGATGGCATCGGAGGAAAAAGAGGCTGGGCTTGGTGTGTCGCACTCTCTACACACCCCGTATTTCCGGCCAATTAACCGTTGAATGGCCAGGATATTCATCCTAGAAGGTCTCCTGACCATTGTCGTCTCCATTGGAGCATTCTTTGTCGTACCAACCTGGGCCTACAAAGCTAAATTCGTGAGCTCGAGTCTGATACTCTTCATCTTCCGTTGATAGCTTAGTTGGCTGTTTGTTATAGCTCACTGAATCCGAAAGAGAACGACTACTCTCCAGGCTTGCAGCAGATTCGGATGCCGCAGCAAAGGAAACTTTTGCTTGGAAGTATGTGGTGCAAGCCCTGACAGATCCTTTGGTTTGGGGTTATGCTCTCCTCTTCCACGGCTATGCCTTTGCTCTATACTCCTTAAGCTTGTTCTTGGTAAGTCTTCGCTGGTCCTCGACAGTGTGCTGGCTTCTTGATGAGCTCAAACCAAATTCCAGCCGACGATTATTGCCGGACTAGGCTTTGCGTCCTGGCAAGCACAGCTGTAAGCTGATCTCTCTTTTTACTACTCGGCGAGCTTATGCTGAAGAATTTTCATAGGCTGACCGTACCGCCATATGCAGTGGCCAGTCTTGGAATATGGATGGCCGCCTGGCACTCTGCGAAGACCCGGCTGCGTGCTCCCTATATCGTTGGCAGCGCTGGCGTGGCTATCATCGGTAAGTGTAGCAGGTTATCGCTCACGCCGTAACTATGTTCTTCGTGACTGTAACACATATATTGCATTGGTAGGCTATATTATTCTTATTAGCGCATCGGATACGCGTGAGTCATGACTTTCCTCACTCCGAGAAACTACAAGCTATATCATCCATGGAATAGCGGGAGCCCAATACTTCGGCGTCCATCTAGCTACGCTCGGCGTATATGTTGGCAACGCACTACTACTCAGGTACGCAGCCTCTTCACTGCTACGACAATCAACTCACTCATCCTGCAATCGTCTTCCCAGCTGGCCATCCGAAAACATATCGGGCCAAACCAAACGCGCCACCGGCGTCGCGATGCAAATCGGTATAGGCGACCTCGGCGCCGTGACGGGCGTCCTACTCTACCGCCCGTCCTTCTCTGGCCATCAGTTCCGCAAACCGCACATCATCAGCATTGGGTATTTGGTGTTTGCGATCGTCATTGCAAGTGTGCTGTGGGCGTGGATGAGCCGCGAAAATCGTAGGAGGGAGAGGGAGATCTCTGATGGAGAAGGGTGGGATGAAAGTACCAGTCCAGAGAAGGCAGTGGAGTTGGGAGATAGACATATTCTTTGGAGATATCAATTGTAGGATCCGGACGTGTTTTACAAGACGATGAGACTGTCACAGTTTGACCCTATATTCAATAATTGCATGTTAGGGGATCATATATCTTGACCCTTGGACGATTGAGCACGACAGCCTGCATAAACACACGAGCATGAGAACGAAACAATGTCGACATAATCCAGATGTCTTCGACTGTCTGATACTAGTACATTCACCTAACCTCATGAAAAAGACCGAATTTTCGAGCCACGCGCTTCGCACAATAATGCCTCTTAAGGCGAACCTCCACGACTCTGAAGAGATGTTGGTCATTTCTAAGTCTGCCATCGGGGACGAAGTTAGCACATCTTTTAGGGAAGCGACTTGGCCCACCCACTCACCGAAAGCCCAGTTAATCAATACACTTGATTTCTTGTCCATCAAACCCTTCTACGCGAATGCCGTGTTTCTCCAGGTACTGGAGGGCGACACCAAACCGTGAGTCGGCCTTTTCAAGGTCTGGTGTCCGATGTCTGTGCGGTGAGAGCGGGAAGCTCTCCGGATCAAAGAAGCGTACAAGTTTGAGCCCAAGGGGCGCAGGACGTTTCTCTAATTCAGAACTGGCGAGCCAGCAAATCATGTCCTCTGGGGTGAGCCGCTTCGTCCTGCGAAGACTATAGGCTATATCATTACTGTGATTGCTGAGGATGATGCCGAGGTGGGTGAGGGTGGGGGGGATGTTATGAGCAAAGTGGCGAGCGAAGCGACGAGCGTCCTCCGCATATGAATGTTCGTTGTGATCTTTTGCCCAGTGTATTCCAACGATGGCACGAGTAAGATTTGGGCAATTTTCCAGCCCCATACCATCTAGGAGCGTGGGATGCCTCGATGCATGGATATATGGCAAAACGAGTGTGGTCAAAGTAGCACCTTGTACAGCTAAGAGGTCGATCATGATGGGCTTTCCGCGTGAAGTGAAAGCATTTATACAAGCGGTGGTGAGGGCAGGGTAAGGAGGACTGCTACGGTCTTTCGGGCAAGAGCAGTGGGTGGGTAAGGTGGGAATAGTTAGGCACGACGCCAGTCGGCGAAGACTGTGCGAACAAAACACACAGCCTCTCTCGGTAGTAAAGCATAGACCTTGGTTCACTGTCCTCAGACGGTTGGCTGTCTGGGAAAATCCGACCTGTGCCGAGCCGCGATCACTTTCCGCATGCCAACGAAAGAATTCTGGGTTGTTGGAATTCAATCGCAACAATGACTTGCCGCAGGTGAGGGTGAGCAGCTCCCATAATTCTGCACAGAGGCGAGTTCTCGGTTGGTTTTGATTGATCGTCAAAATCTCGAGATTAGGCAAACAAGCGAGGATGGGGGCGAACTTCGCGACATCCTGGGCAGCGAAGCGGGGCATCGATAAGTCTAGTCGTCGTGTCCACACTCCCAACGACTGTTTGTGGGGAACATCGCTAGATTCTGAAGCGATTATGGAGCTCTTCAGCGTGTGAGCCAATGTGGCACAGTCCTTGTCACGCGCGATGTGAAGTGTCTCGTAGAGAAAAGGCTGCACGATATCGTGCCACAGTCTGCAAACAAGCATGAACCGTAGCTTGCGCGCATTCGAGCGCCTGATCTCGGGGAAGATAGTGTCGACTCGCTCTTCGATAGCAGTATTCCACAAGTTAGCATCGTGGTCAAAGGGATCGTCGTGGTCGACGTCTAGGCTGCCGCAAACAAATGTAGCAAGGCGGAGTATGCGGATCCACAGTTCGTTGGGGAGAGTGAGGTTGAATTCCCTGCGTTCGACTCGGTGGACGTCCATTGATCCTGCGAATGGTTTCGCTGGGCTGGGGTATGATTCGTCAGTGAATACTTCAGTCGGGCCATACTAGCCAAGATCTTAAAAGTATATGGTTGTAGCTATGT